>NW_005187556.1:210714-217354 GCF_000239375.1 Pundamilia nyererei
ACACACACACACACACACACACACACACACACACACACACACACACACACACACACACACACACAGTGTTACTGCCAGCAGGCTTGTTTTCCACCCGCAAAATGGAGAAAGATTAGTGCAGCAGCAGCAGCAGCAGCAGGAGTCTGACTGACTGATGGAGATCAACATGCACTAAGTAATCACTCCCCTCCCCCCGCGGGACAAAACACACCAAAAACATTCCCACAGTGGGTTCTCTTCTCTCTAAAAACTCCCAGGTGTTTGTAGCTTCGTTATTCTGTGTGTGTGTGTGTGTGTGTGTGTGTGTGTGTGTGTGACAGGAAATTAAAGCATCACAGCTCAGCCGATCACACTGTTTGATGATAGTTTTGTAGGTGAGTCACCCGGTGAGTCACGGTCGTACTTCTGCAGTCTCAGCACTGACATTTCCAGACAAGTTTCGCTTTTGATCCATAAATTTAGAGATAAAAATTGATTTTAAAAATTAAATTAATAAGAAAAAAGGAGTTTGAATTGTGCTGTAGCTGTACCCACCACGGAATTTAATGAGGAATCTCTTTAGTCTGTTAACTACACTTTGTTTTTTGTTTTTTTAAAAGCAGACATGGATTGAAAGATTTTAGAGGTTTTAAAAAGCCTGAAATAAATAAAAATGAGTCGGAGTACTCACATCTGAGCTGGAGGATGATGGAGATGATCTGAGAGAGGGTGAGGCTGGACCTAAACCGAGGAGGAGGACTTCTGTTCTCTGTCTGATGTCTTCATTCACTTTTTCTCTTAAAACACGTAGAAAAACTACAACTGAAGCAGCTGCGCACAGACCGAAAAAACCTTTCGCGTCAGACACAAGTCCCGCCCCTATGCGCGCACACGCACGCATGCCCGCTTCCTCTGTCTCTCAGTTAATCCCAACACAAACCTGACATCATGGGTTACGTTTGAGCATTTGAAACATGCATTTCTGGATTTTTATTATTGTTATTATTTTAATTTGACTTTTTCAGGAGTAAATTTAAACGTCACATCATCAGCCTGCGGTCCATCAGGTCCACCTCCACTCCAACAAATCCTAATTCATGTTTTTTCAGTAAAAACTCGGCGCTGAATTTGACTCTGATTAACACACTTTGTGTGGTGGCAATAAATACTCAGGATATAAAATACCTGATATTTCATGTTTGATCAGGCTGGGAAGATTCTAAGAACATTTTTTCTCATGCATAAAAAAATTATTTGTGTGTGTAAATTACAGCTTATTTCATATATTTAAAATTTTCTTTAAAAATTTCTTTCTCTTTCTCTCTTTATGTTACAATAATTATTTTTTTGTTATTTTGTGACTTTTTTCATAAGCCCACAACTTTTCTTATGAATTTTTGACTTTGAGTTTTTTTTTTTAAATTAATACACGTTATTGTTATTTTTTCTGGATTTCTTCTTCTTTGTACTTTTTGAAGTTGCCACATTCTCTTCCCAGATTTTTTTTTTTTACCACAATTTTAGCCTTTCTCGTGTTGTTTTTCCCTCATGAGTTTGTGTTGACAAAATTTAAGCATTTTGTAAATAGTTTTTTCATAAATTGGCAACTCATTTGCATGTCACCACAGATTGGAGCGGTGTTAGGTTCCTTCTACACTGACTGAAACACAGTTATGTTCCCTTTGTACAAATATATTTGAAGAATTAAATGTTTTACAGAATTCAAGCTGTGTGCAAAACAGTAAAGTTTTCATGTCTGTGGTATGTTAGCTGAAGGTAGCGTGGGTTGTCACCTGACCAATACTGAGCAAAGTGAGGTGAAAATCAAACGCCCCCTCCGTTAATCAGACGTACAGGTGGGGTAACTGTTTCCTGCTGCTTCTGTTTGGTTTGACTGCAGCGAGTTATCCGGTGTTTTCTGTCCTCGGCGTCTTTATGTGAGTATTTGAATGTATTTTTCTGCTTTTCCTTTTACTCACACTGTGCGGCATAACTGCGCTCTTTTTCTGGATTTTCCGATTTTTTTTCACATTTTTCTAAAGTCGAAAATGTTGGGTTTAGATTTTCAGGTGGCTGTTTTTTTGTCACTCTTCAGGAAAATTGCGTGATTTCTTAACTTTAAAATGGTTCATTTTTACCTTCATCTCCACTGGTTTCTGTGCTTCCCCCCCTGGACTTTGTGCACACTGCACAGCATTGTAGTGCATAGAGTGCATAGCTATTAGAATAATTTCCACTTGATTAATTTCTTTTTTTGAATGGAAAAGTTCTGCAATGGCAAACACCAAGAAAAAGAGCAAGTCATGAGTGGATCCCGCTTTTGAACTTTGGGCTTGTAAAGACAAACTGCGATGTCTCTGAAGGAGTGAAACGTCTAATCTGAATACAAAGCATTTCTTTTTTAAGCGTGTGCTTCTCTATACACATTTCAGACTAACAGTACAACTGATTAGTGTTTAATTTGAATACATGTAATTTCTGCCCAGTTAATCCACTGAGATCAGACTTGTGTAAGCAAATTATATCAAAAGCAGTCCTCTCATCCAAAACACTTCTTCAGATCTAAAACCTGAAGGAGAAACCAGGTATTTTCTGGTGAGGTTGTGACCTTGGACATCCTCACAGCTGCTGTCATCGTGTAGATCAGGGTGTCAGGATGTGACTTTCATCTGTAAAAGGCTCTGTGGATGATGATAGCAGGTGTTGTAGCCCACCTCCTCTGTTCACTAACATGAACAGCCAGAAAAAACACCAAATGTTGCACAGCGGATAATAAAGTGACGACAAAACTTCCTCTAAATGGAAGAACAAACGGCGTGAAAGACAAAGATAACTTGGAAACGTTTCGTACTGAGTCGATCAGAACAAAAGAGGAAGTTTAAAAAAATTCTGGAGCTTTTTGAATTGATGAAGTTTTTTTATATGAATATGTAAAGTTTGTTTGTGTAGAAGTTTATTAAAACAAAACCTTTCATTGATGGGTGAACAGAGTAGCTACATGGGAACAAAACCAAAGAATTACGTTTCTTCAAAGTATTTTATTCTGCTCATCTTTTCATTTCATCAAACATACATACAGCTCTGTGCACCACACACTCAAACCTGAACCCCTGACACCTCAAACACTCCACTCATAGGTTTTCCTACAAATGGCTTCATCCTTCAGCTCGATTATTTGCCTTTTCTTTTTCATCCAAGTCACTTTCATTCCTGTGTTTCCTGAAATGTTTAAATTCACGTTTCTCTCTCCACAGATTCCACTTACATTCAGATAATATAGATATGAAGCACTCGGCTAACGGAGCGTCTGCACTGTTTCCTATGGTGAGTGATAGCTTTGCTTTGAACGATAGCAGTTTGTTGCTTTGTTTTCTCATCATTAAAGGAACAAAATGACTCTTTGCCCATTTCTCTCCCTGCACTGAGATCACATAAAAGAACAAAGATTTTAAATTGGATGTTTTTGATGTGCTCAGTGAAGAAAACTGGAGGTCAGGCTGTTCCTTTAATGGGTCTGTTTTTTCTCTGGTGAATATGGCCGGTTACTTAACAAGCAGACATTCAAGTAATCAAAGATGTGATGACATTTGAAGGAGTGAAAACATTCAAAGCATCAGCAAAGACAGAAGCACGCTCATATTTAAAGTCGTGATGAGGACTCTTTTCCTGCAGCATCCTGTACACGTTAGTTTCTTTTTGCTTTGAATCACATCTGGAGGCCTTTTTGCTCAACTTTTCTTACTTTACACCGATGCAGGCTTTATTGCTGAGACACTAACATTAGGTCTGATTTAGCTGAGAGCAACAGCAAGGCCACAAAAACCCACAAAAATAAAGTAAAAAATATGAATCGTTTCAGCCAAATTTACACCATGAAGCTTCCAGCAGCAGTATGTACATTAATTACAGTGTTTGTCCTTTACAAACTGTACACAGATAAACAAATAAACCAGAGTGACTGATCCTCATGTATGTCCCACCTAATGTGGCATCTTCATCTTTAAGACAAAATACC
The DNA here is from genome assembly GCF_000239375.1 of Pundamilia nyererei. Classification (NCBI taxonomy): domain Eukaryota; kingdom Metazoa; phylum Chordata; class Actinopteri; order Cichliformes; family Cichlidae; genus Pundamilia; species Pundamilia nyererei. The sequence goes on from NW_005187556.1 coordinate 214,709, forward strand.
TCCCGATCCCAGAAAATCAAAGGCAAAAATAACATTTGTATTACACCTATTATTGCCTTGCTAATTAACAGTATTAAGAATAAATAACATAAAGTGTAAGATTAAAGGGGGCCTTTTTCAATCATTTCCAGCTCTGTATTTGTTATTCTTGGGCTATGTCAGAGTAGCTCTGCATAATTCAGTTGATAATAATCCTTATTTGTCTCTTGTAGCTCCTCCCCCTATTAGCCAACCGTCTTCTGATTGGCTGCCCCTCATAAAAAGACATACAAGTTAAACTGTGAACTGTGTGATAGGCTTCTGTAGGAGATATCAGGATATCCTCTCTCTATGACATCATACAGATCCACGAGTAGAAAAAAAAAACTGTCAGTCTAAACTTTAGTCCTGCGGGGATTACGTGGACGCCCTGATTTAAAAACATGTTTCATGTGAGCATTTGTTTCGGTCCATTTTAACGTTATCCCAAAAATACTGAACTAATTCCAGATAGAATCTTAACACAGACACCAAAATACGTGGAAATGTACATTTTGCCACATTATTTAACTTAAAAACCGAGGTTTAAAAATGGCATTTCCACAATAAGTCAGTTTAACTATGATTTAACCTGGTTTTTAAAAACAGTATTACTGTCATAATATAAGAGTTTACCTTTTAGCATCACATCATCTGTAGAAAATGTGAGAAATCTAAATGGCATTTACTGTCAAACCGATCCTGTTTGCACCGTTTTGATGTTTTCAAACTGAGATGGATCTGGAGGCGAGAGAGAGGTCTGAAACCACAACTGTACAAAAGCTTACAAAACCCCCAAATTATCTATATTACTACATGTATATCACTACACAGTATCAAAATCTGTTCAAATATCACGGCTGATGTTACGCCGAGAGGAAAATGAAGTATTTTAACTCCAAACTGTAGCAAGGATCAGTTTTTACAGACAAACCAGGAGCAGAGCTTTTAATAAACTTCAAATTCAAGAAGAAGTACATATCAATAAACTTATGTAAGATTTCTGTAAGGTAAATATTGTGAAGGTTAAACCTTCAAAATGCCCCCCCCCAAAAAAAAGTCCTGGAAATCGGTTTAAGGCGAGCTGGTCTTTCACTGGATTTTTGTCTTGACTACAGTTACAAAGAATCAAATTAAACGTGAGCTTTAACATTTTGAAGCTGCTGCTAATGCCTGTGTAATATAAAACCACTGCACTTTAATATGGAGCTGGAACAGTGAGCTGTGCAAACTGCTTTCTTTCTGCATTACAGCCTTTTAATCCTGCAGCGTTAGAGACATTTTACAAACAACAGTTTTGGTGAGCTCGGTGTGCAAATACAATAATGTAGCTCACAGGCATCTCATCTTTTCTTTAAAGTGCGGTTTTGACCTCCAGATGTGCAGTTACAGCTGGTAACCATGTGAGGGCAGCACTCGCACACACTCTATTACTATTGCTGCTTTTTAAATTAAAATGACTTCATATACTATAACTAATATTGCAAAGAAACTACAGGTTCATCAGTAAGGAGAAGCTCTTCTTCCTCAAAGCAGTAAAAACCTCCACGCTTGGCTCTGAATCTCCGGCTGCCAGGTTGGCCTGACTTTACGATCAGTAAAAATCACACTGGAGACTTAAAATGTGACAGAAATCACAGAGACATGATTTTAGACGTGTGGAAGCTCTGCATTGTTCTTCCTCAGAGGAAGCGTGTATTAGGGTTTCCTCCAGGTCAGAGGTGGGATGGCGGCGTTGACGCCGCAGCAGGAGTCGCTGATCTCCGAGTCGGCGGGGAGCGCCGGCTTCTTCCGGTCCTTCTCCTCGCTGTCAGAGTCATCCACCGTCAGCGAGATGAGCGAGGTGGACTTCCTGTGATGAGGATATGAAGTTAATGCAGGTAAATTACAAAAAGCTGCACCTGCCCTCCCTGTGACCCTTGGTAGATATTTTTTGTGCGTTTCCTTGTCAGCTCATCAAAAACCCAACCTGACCGTCGCAGGTTTGCCCGAGCAAACCTTACCAGCACAATTTCAGGTCCCCCAAAATTCAGGATGAAGGTAGAGACCAGGTCCTTCAAGCCAATTGGTATTATTGCTCTCTGAATATAAACCCTCAGGAGTGGAGCTGAATCAAACACAATGACAGATTAGAGTTCCTGGAAAATATTTTGATATCTCATCCCAGGACAGCAAATTAAGAGGCCTGTAGAAACCATAGCTTTGCAGCAAGAGGGCTGATATTTACTTACAGCTTCTCATAAACACAATACATAATATTCTTTAAATCATCGTGAAGGCGTCACAGATTTTAAAGCTTAAATATATGAGGGGAAAAAAGTTCAAGACACGCTTAGTTCCCAGTTTATTAGCAGCACAATGCTAAAAAGACTGCAGTGCAATGCCAACATCCTCCCTAAATATGTATACCCAATAAAAAGTCTGGTATTGCTGCTGTCCAACCAGAGGTCAGCATCTGTCATTTCTATGGATACGTTCCAAACGTATCACCAATCTCCTAATCTCTCTTTTTTTGCCCTTGATAGAAACACCAAAGAAAGGTGGGAAAGGGAATTTATGACTTTGGAAAAGAGAAGATCGGCGTGCTGAGAATCTGAACTAGCTCACACTAACACCATGACACTGGAC
>NW_005187556.1:221191-257865 GCF_000239375.1 Pundamilia nyererei
GACATACCACTAGAGAGAGCCAACACACCACAAATGAAGTTTGAAATCTGTTTCTATGGGGCCAAAAGTTGAATCTTTCTCATGGGCCTAGAAATGGGCCAAAATTTGCACTAAAATCTAAATATTAAAAAAACTATAAAAGTCATAAACACCAAAAGTCATAGCATACTAGTCCAGACCCAGCCGCACAAAAGGAAAAAGGAAAATAATAATAATAATAAATCCGACGAATAGTAATAAGTGTGCCTTTTGGCATAGGCACACTTAATAAATACACTGAATTAAAGAGGATTCATTGAATTAAATGTGTGAAGATGAGCTCTGCAGCTCTGTTTAGTTTCCTTGTTTCCTAACTAAGCGGGTCATTAACCTTGTTTAGTTTATCTGGTTAAAAGCAGCTTACAGGTCAGCAGGATGGACTCTGACGCGGCTGCAGACTAAAAACAGCTCGTCCACCAGGTCAGGTCATCCAAGTGGGACAAAATAACACTGCTGCTGACAGGAAACACCGAACACCTTCTGTTAGACAGCATGATGCTGCAGCAGTGTCTTTAATCCATAATCCAACTTTTCAGGATGCTACTGCTCATATTTTATAAAAAATGTTTTATTTTTAGATAAATTCTAACACACACAGACAGCTGGATAGCATAGTAGTAGTATGACTACATGCCTTGGGAGCGGGAGTTACAAGTCTAATTCCCACCTGAGGCATCTGTATCCAGTAAGGGTCCCCCCATGCTAAGCAAGCCTACTGCAGAGAGATAACTATGAAGTCATAATGGATCAACAAGGTCCGCATCAGGTGTTGAGGAACCAGGGCACCCTGATGAGAACTGAGCTGTAGGTGCTTTTATGGCTAGAGACAACAACACACATGTTACGGCAAGGGGTCAGGGGGAGATATCATCACCCCCACCCGAGATTGGGTCCCTGATGGAAGAAGGATTGTTTAGTGTGTGAAGCTTGAAAGTTGGATCCTCCAGTAGCCGGTGACCAAGACTACATGAAGTACCCTCAGAAGCTCTACTAGATGATGTGAATGCAGCACTACAGACGATACCTGCCGAGACTAACCACCATCAGCATGGAGAGGGAGACTGGAGATGCTACCAGGCAGGGCGTATATGGAATGCCATAACCAAGTGGCTGGCATAGTATACAGAAACATCTGTGCTGAGTATGGGTTGAAAGTACTGAAGTCAAAATGCGAGACACCCCAGGGTGGTGGAGAATGACTGAGCTAAGATCCTGTGGGACTTCCAGATACAGACGGACAAAATGGTGGTGGCTAACCAACCGGACACAGTGGTGGTGGAGAAGCAGAAGATACACGGCCATACTGATAGCGAATGACAGCAACATCAAAACCAAGGAACACGAGAAGCTAGAAAAGTACCAAGGGCTCAGAGAAGATGTGGAGGGGAAGGTCCCAGTGGTAACTGGTGCACTAAATGCAGTGCAGCTAGGTGAGTGGCTCCAGCAGATCCCAGGAACTACATCTGAGATCTCTGTCTAGAAGAGCGCAATCCTAGGAACAGCTAAGATACTGCAGCAGGACCTCCAGGCCTCTGGTAGAGCACCCGAGCTTGAAGGATAGACCGCCCGCAGCACACACGTTTGCTGCAGTGTTTCAACACTTCCAGGTTTAACTCTTTTATATAGAAAAGCATGAAATGTGCAGATATTTTCTCATTTTTGCTAAATACTATCAGATACACAACATGTATTATATCCCGTATTACATACAGTATTATCACACTGTGCTTGGTTGTCTGTCAAGGGTAGAAAGCAAGGAGCATTTAATCAAGTTAAATCCTGTCAATGCCCGTGTGTGTGTGTGTGTGCGTACCTCTCCTTGTGGTTCCACTCCTAGTGTGTATCCTGGAAAATCTTCCCACAGGAGAAGAGTTTCTTCAGTTTCCTCCCAGGCCAGACTGTCACAGTCATCCTCAAACTCACACTCCCTCCTACACACACACACACACGCACGCACACGCACACACACACGCACACACACACGCACGCACGCGCACACACACACACACACACACACACACACACACACACGCACGCACACGCACACGCACACACACCAGCTGTTTAAGCATCATTTCTGAACGTTTCAGACGTTAAATAAAGAACAAAAAACACCTACAGCTGGTTCAGCATCTTCTGCATCTGCTCATTAATCTGATTGGCCGACGTGCTGCATGAATCCTCGCTTTTGGCCCCACCTCCCTCGCTCTCCGACACGCTGAGCTCGTCTCCGTCCCCGCCCTTCAATGACTGCCCGCTGTGTTTTCTGACCCGGCGGCTCAAAGTGGAGGGCGGCGTGGGCACCTGCTGCGTGGAGACGGGTTGGTTTGAAAGTTGCAGCAGACTGTGGTTCAGGACATTTTGTGGCCGTGGATCTACCTGGAAGATGTGATTCATGTCCTCGCAGTTCCTCTGCTGGGCAACGTCACAGAGGCGGGCGGTGATGTCAATCCGGCGGCAGATATCCATGTCCACCTTCATGGCCTTTTCCTGGATTTTAGTGTCCAGATCTGACAGGTTCTGACCCAAAGACAGAAAAGTTTTCATTTTAGTCATATTTCCTCTTGTTCTGCTAAATAAACACAAAGCTAACAATATCATGTTTTTTCTGTGTATTTTTTCTTTGTCTATAAAAGGGAAAAAAGAGCATTTCACCATTTAAAAAAAAAACCTTTGTCAGGATATGGACCAATCGAGCTTATGTGCACAGTCCCAGGACGACACATGTAATTAGATGTAATTAATGCCTAAAAACGAAATGGATGAAGTTGTGACTCATTTCGTTTTATAAAGCTGTAGCAGACTCACGTTGCTGACGAGTCCTTTGAAGAGAACGAGCTCCTCTTTCAGCCGCTTCACCCTCAGAGCCAGCTCGTCCTGACACACCTCGCTCTCCTGCAGGTCCTACGAACACAAACATCTGTGGGTCAGATCAATCAGCTCTGCACAGGTATGCAAGTGTAAGACATCCGTGAGGTCTTTATGTCCACACGTGATGTTTTCTTCAACCTCAATCAAAAACTTGAAATGTTTTTTCAGCTCATCTCAATCCCATCCCATTCCCGGTGCTTTTTCTTGGACCCATAAGTTTTAAACCCACATTTCCTCCTATCTCCTTGTTCTCCTCTTTTTATTTAAAATTTGAGCAGGTTATATGTTCTGTGAATGCAAACTCTAAGCACTAAAAATATCTGTATATCTGATGAAGTGTTAGAACATTTAAAACATCTGAGGTTACATATCTAAGAACTTTTTAAGGATTTGTAAAAACCCTGGAACAGCTGTTTTCTCTGCTCTGTGCATTTTCAAAACAGAAATAGTGGTCCAGCTTGATGCTGTATTTCCAACTCACACAGCCCAGGCCCGCTCTCGAGCTGCTCACTAATATTAGGTGTGCTCCAGGTAAACTGAACTATCCCCAACTGAGAGGACAAAGTTTACCGAAGGACACACGTCTTACTTTAAGGATCAGAGAGAAGTATGTAAAAACAGTGTTACCAGCTTCATGAAAATGACACGAGCTAAATTTGCACTGATGTGCTGATGCTTCAGCTTCGAAAAGCTGACTATCATCAGACCCGAGTTCATGATGAGAAGCTGACTGTGTCGGTAAAACCAAACACTTTTAAAATGAGAAACATTTAATCTGAACACAAGCTAATATTTTTATGTCAATTTTACCTCCTCGAGTTCAGCCACCTTCTCCTGCAGGTCCATTCTGGCTGTGTACTCTTCCTCCCATCTGCAAACACAAGCAGAGCAGACGTCTCACACAGAGTGAAGCACAGAAACTCTCTGAAGCAGACAGACACGTTTACGTGTGACAAAATAAAATGCAATAAAACTAGAAAAAAAAAGGTGAGTGCATTCATACTCCACAAAGCATTACCACGGCCATCAGCTGTTTAGTTTAAGCAACACTTTCCTACAGAGTTTAACTCCGCCTACTGTGTCCTACAGTCAGAAGACTGAGCCACCTTAGCTGATGATGAGCAGCTCTACCTGAGCTCCTCGCCTGATCTCTAAGACTGAACTCAGACACCCTTTGGAGAAAACTCATTTGCACTAAACGTCCTCATGAGTAGTACTGAGCACTCAGTCGACAGCTCACTCTTACACTGGCTCCTTGGTGGCGTTCGCCTGCCCCTGATCGCAGTCTCTCATCTCCTGACTCAACTTACTCCACCTCCTCCACCTTCAACTGCAGCTGGTGACTTCTTTGGGAAATACAGTTTGATTTCGTGTGTGTGTTAGCTGACGTCACAATAATTAGCCTGTCAGGTTACCGTGGAGATTTTTTCAGATGGATTGAAACAGGCGATGAATTTTCGCTTCTTTATCTTCATGTCTGCAGCTTTAAGGCAAAAACCTTCATGATCACCTGACACAGACCCACACTGTGCAGCATCATGGCCCCTCCCAGCTCCACCGCTGTCATTACTCAGCATGTGTTACATAAGGAGAAACCAAGAAGTGTGCATTTGGAGCATGAAGGCATGAAGAGCACGCTGCAGTCACTACAAACAGAGAGCAGGACGACCGGCTCATATCTGGTTCCTGTGTTGTGGTGCGATGCCTCTTCTGCCTCATATAAATACGACCTCAGGATGATATTAAAAGAAAAATGGTTTGTCTTACTATTAGCACCACCATGTAATAAAGTCAGACAAAATCCGATTATATTCAATAATATATATATATATATTTTTTTTCTGTTTTTTTTTCTTTCTTTCTTTTTTGGCCTGTCCTGTTTGGCTCTTTTGCCATCAGAATTATTGTCTAAAGGCGAAGAAAGATGCCCAACAGATTTACTTTACCAAATTGACCATCCCAGCCTTGCCGTAATGGTCTATTTGATTCACCTTTTCTTGTTTATTTTATTTATTTTTTTATTTTCACTTGCTAGATACGGGACAGACTTGAATGAGAAAAAGAAAAGGGAGAAAGGAAGAGGGGAAAAAACAGCAGAGAAGAGGGACGGGGATAAAGGGCAAAGAAACAAAAACCAACTAAATAAGCAGACAAAAAAATAAATAAATAAATAAAATAAAAAATATACATATATCAATCACCTGGATCATCTGTTGAGAAAGAAAAAAGAAAACAAGCAGAAGAAAACGAGAGCAATACAATAAACAACATCACGATGATCTATGTGAATATAACAGGAAATACTAAATATTAAACATTATTGTGCAGCACGTAAGATCGACAGCGCACAGTGTGCTTTGAGGTAGGAGCCAAAAAGGGTGTCGTTTGTGTGTGTGAGCACCTGTGTGTACACCTGTGAGCATGGACGCGCTTGTTTTTAAAAGGTTCCTTCACGTAATGATCTGGTATATTCAATAATATTCAACCATCTCTCCTGATACGACACTAAAGCTTAATGTATAGTATTGATCGGATGTCTTTGCACTCATTCCTCACATATGTAAAGTAACATGAGATCAGAGGAAGCTTCTGAAGACCTCAAAAATAACTGTGACAAGAAACCCTTCTGGATGTGGACCGATCAGTGGATTAGATAAAGCTGATATACGATAGCAGGACATATGGTCTAATCTGTTTTAGATCATGAAAGTTTAAACTGGGGTAAAATCTCTGCAGTCACATGTATCACATGACTTCCTGAACAGCTGATCAAGAGAACACACCATCAGTGCAACACAAAGTCAGTTAAACTCCAGGGTTATTATTCTGCACTGTCAGGAAGCGTAAACCATTGTGAGTCCATTCGATCTGCTTTGGTGCCAATGACAATGACAACAGGTGCTCTGGAGAGGCACCAACAAGCCAACTCAAAGCCTGAATATTAACTATGAAGCAGCTGGTGTGTTTCAGCTGCAACGACACGAGTCAGTGTGACAGAGATGCTCAGATATGAAAACCAGAGAGAGCGAGCTGCTGTCCTCGCTCTCGTCTGTTTGCCAGTCCTAACACGCAGCTCTGCAGTGAGGCTGCTGGTGGTCGGTGTGTTTGACTGATTAAAGACACAGCAGCCGGTGTACCTGCGCTGACGTCCTAACTGCTGGGTGATGCAGACGCTTCGTAAACCGTTTACCGTTTACTTTTTAAGAATGAGCCCAGGCCGCTGCGCTGCACTCAGATGTGACGTCAAAGAATTTGAAAAGCCCTCTGCAGTAACGACGCAGCTCGTTTGATCAAACCACCTGAAACAGACTTGTTCTCAGAGCGAGCCAATATCGACTGAAAGGCTCAGAACCATTTAATACTGATTTCCTTTAAGTGAGACTGTGATCTTTATCTCCAATGAGGTTTTAGCTGCCGACCTTCATCAGAGCTGGGCAATACTGTGAATGTGAATTTCACCATCCTCACACTGAAGTTACATCTGCAGAGGTCGTTGTTCTGTCCTTAGAGGGAGCATCAGTGACACACGGGCAGAAAACACCTCAGTAAACAGCAAACTGCAGCTCTGTCATTTATTTATAGATGCAGAAGCCAAAAAGTAAAATCACCATGGCTGCAGCATCACACAGCAAAGCTGCTAAATATTAATCAAGGTGAACGGCACCTGGAGCAAAATCAAGCTCACCAACAAAGTGATTTTAAAACTGTTCCAATTTCAAAGAGACAAAGAGAAAAATGAGAAGTTACACAAAGCTTGTGACAAAAAAAAAAAAATCACAAAAACGTCCTTGTCAAAAGTGGCAAACATCGGATTTACTCTGACCACCTTAAACATGCCGACATCTAAAAACTAAAAACTATGCTAAACTGACCTACAGCCTGTGGAAAAGCAAACTGCTCGACCTACAATCTCCTGACCTCTTTTACCATCTCATCATCACACAGTGGATCTCCTTATAAAGTGTGACAACACCTACAACAGGTTCACAAAAACCTAAAAAAAACTACCTAGTACACATTTAAATGAGCAACTTTTCCTGAAAAAAACGGGATGTTTGCACCTCACATACAGTTATAAACTCATCAGCACCCTCTTTAGTTCAGCTCTAATCAGCCAATGCATTTGGGCATGCAGACATTATCAAGACGATGCCCTGAATTTCAAAGCAAAAAGCAGTATAAGGAGGAAAGGTGATTTAAGTGACTTGGAACGTGGCATTGCTGTCGGTGCCAGTTGGTCTGAGTATTTTAGAAACGGCTGACCCACTGGGAATTTCCCACTACGGTTTATAAACCGTTGAGGAATATTTCAAGCACCTTGTTGAATCTATGCCATGAAAACGAAGGCAAAACAGGGTCCAACCCAGTACTAGGAAAGGTACCAGTATACCTAATAAAGTGACCAGTGAGTGCAACTTATAACAGTTAAAGGGGGATAAACAGTAACACACACTCTTCCTTAAATCTTTCCCCTTTAAAGATGCATGTGACGACCTTCCTGTACCTTTAATGATGAGGTTCTGACACGTCAACATGTGACAGCCATGAGAACAGTATGTGCACAATGATGGCTGCACAGGCAGCGTCCACCCTGAAAAAGTTTGAATGCACATCCAGTCATGTGCTGTCAGGCTGAAATAAACAGAAACTGCTTAGAGCAGAAAACTGCTTCAAGGGTTAAACCTAACAGGCCCTCAAGGAGTAAAGAGTGAAGACATGACACTATCAGGAAACCTGCGTCTGTATGCAAGGTGATGCTATCTCGCTCTTCTCCAGCACACAAAAAAGTATGAGTCACTGACATCTGCTGCTCTCTGTTACAGAGTGAGCGATTAATGCCAGAGGAGATAACACAACAGTGTCAGTGTGTATTTATGTGCAATATGTGGCTGAAAATCTGCAGATGTTTGATCTGGTCTGACCAGTGAAAGCACATCAGCTCACATCATCTCAGTAATGCTGTTTGGGAGAAAAAATAAACTGCCCTCATATGCAGCCTCTAAAATGTCACCACTGCTAACCATTTTGGTTACAACCATGTTGGACTGCTTTTGTTGGAGCCAGAGATTGGGACACGATGGTGGAGGGCTAAAGCATGATTTGCCAGCTCCATTCATAAACTGTACAGCTGCATTCATAGACTTCCTGTTTGAACTTCACTCTTGCAGTCAGCCTCAAGTGGACAGTAGAGGAAGTGCAGTTATTGCCACTTGCACACAGTCAGCTTTATTGTTTTAACCCTTAGAGTTTACTCAACATCTGATTGGATAACTTCCCAGATACGGGGAGTAGAATTAATGCTGTGCTTATATACATATATATACGTGTCTGCATACTTTTAACTTCTATGAATCATTATTAATGTTTGCAAAAAGCAGAACGTCTGAGAAAGAAACCCAAGCATTTTGCAACTGTGTAGTTTGGAGACGAGCTAATGATGACGACAAAGATGTTGATGTCAGCGCCTCTCTGACGCTGCAGAAGCTCACCTCGGACACACTGGGTGGGGAGGTGGGGAGTGCAGAGAGGGATGAGGAGTCAGCGAGGACAGAGAGACTCAAAGAGGAAGACCGGGCAGAGTGAGAGCATTTAGAAATGGAGAAATGTAATAAGATGCCAGACGCTGAGAGGGAAGCAGAGGGTAAAAAGATAAAATGGAGAGAAGGAAGAGAGGGAGGTGTCAGATGGGGTGACATCACTGCTGGCGGTCACAGGCCGCTGCTGCATTGCAGGTACCAAAACAAGACCCGGCAGGGAGGAGGAGGAGGAGGAGGGATAGAAAAAAAAGGATCAAACAGGAGGAGGAAAGAAAGAAAGGAGGGGATGACTCATGAGAGAGAAAAACAACAGCTCATGTTCAACTTGTCCCCAGACAGCGTGTCCCTGCAGACACACATGAAGCTGAACGTGTCACATGAAAGGAAAACTGAAGACCTTTATCCTCACTGGAAAGAAAATCAGTCAGCTCAGGAAGAATATTGTTATGTATTTGAGTGAATTTTAGTGTTTCTATGCTCAACCCATGTAACTGCGACACAGTTTTGCCAGCAAGGAAATAAATAAAAGAAAGACTTTCACATTTGTCCGTCAGAGCTGCATCGATTCAGGCTTTTAAAGGGCTCTCCATGGTAGATAATTAAACTTGCAAAGAACATTTGTAAAATAATATATAAAAACCCTCGTTAGCTCCCTGCACACAAATAAAAGTCCTGATTAGGAGGATGGAAGGGTTTGGGATTTTGTTTCTCTTTGATTGATTTACTTTTGCTTTTCCTTACTGGCGAGGCTCCGGTACCAAAAGCTATCAGGTTAGGTTACATCTTTGACAATGAGGTTTTTAGTTCTGAACACCAAAATCTACTCGCTAAATTTAAACAGCTAACCGTGGTTTGGGTGAAATTATTCCCCTTTGCAACGTTAACCCAGGACACTGAAAAATGTTGCATTTAAGTTCCACTGCACTTAAATGTGGCAACAAAGTGTCTTTTCAAGTATCTCAGGAGTGGCAGTCCCACATTAATGCCCAAACCAAGCACGTCGTGTTTAATATGTCTAGAAACCATTAATGTCAGATTTTTGTTGATGAACCTGCTGCTTTCTGAGTTTCACTTTCATTTACTTCATTAAACGTTTGAGCTCTCGCCTAACCTTTTACTTTATTGTGCTCCAGAGTAGCGAATGCTTAAGGACACCGCAGTAATCATCTATCCTGTCATGACAAAATGACTGAAAACATGTTAAAATGATTCAAACTGGTGCCCGCAAATTTTTAAATCGTTTCTATCTGCACGTCACTCTCAAAGGTCTTAAAAAGACAAGAATTTAATGTAATTTAGTGCAGTGCAAAAACTAAAAGCTCAGCAGTATCTGAACATCACAGGTCAGGGAGTCACTGCTGTTGAGTGAAATCGATGTGACTGAAGGTCTGTCATGCCGAGGCCTCCTGCCTCAGCAGGCTGATGCACAAAGCAGTGAGGTCAGTGCTTTTTCAGCATAAAGCAGCGGTGCAAAATAGTGTTTCAATGTCTTTAAGAGGGGAACAGGTCAGCAGTGAAACGGTTTTTTTCTGCGAGCTGTACAACAAATCTACTGCCTAAAAGAAACCACGACTGCAGAAGATTAGCAAAAACGCAGGTAGCGTTGAAGCACCCTGCTCTGCACCAACTACATATTTCCCCAGGGTAATGAAAAATAAGATGTCGTAAAATTACATGTAAATTGTGATAAAGCTCATAAAAAGATCCAAGTAGTCCTCAAAATAAAGCAGTGACTGGCACCAGAGTTCACTGATTAATCCAGAGAAATAAACAGCTGACAAATGAAGGCAAAGCACTTTCAGATTTTATGACTCAAACAGTGTTTCTGCGGAGTTTTGCAGCACTTTTAAAAAGCGACCGACTAAAAACATCCTGTAAAGCAGCCCTGCTCATTGATCAGCAGCATCGCCCTCGCTGACCCCGTACAGCCAGAGACATTAATGGCAGCGCCCATCCTCGCAGGGTGACTTATGACTGCACTTAAATATAATAACTATCAGGTTTCATGTTTTTCTGACCAATCAATCACTGCAGAGAGGAACAGGAGCCAGCTTGGTGATCGGGTCGGCCATTTTCTTACTCAGCTGTACCTTTTCACTATTTTTCCATCTAAGATATCAGTGGTGCTTTTATCTGTATTTGGAAACCAATACTTAGCTTTGTTTAGTAGTAGAAATGTAATCAGTTTTACATCGATGATAAGTTTCTGTTCCTCCTAACAAAAGGGCTTCAAATGATGTATTATTTACTTTGAATTAAAGATGAGCAGCATTGGTGTTTTCTTGGTATCAGAGGGCAGGTGCTGCTGCTGCGGCCCGTCATCAATATTTTGTGGTTTCAGGTCGATATGATTCTGAGAAAAGGAGTCAGATGACCTGAAACACTCAGAGTGATGCTTTCATCTTTTACTACATCCTTCTCTTTTTTTACCCTCAGCTAAACACACAAAAACTATCAGGAATTTCTCAACTTTCAATAAACCGTATGTTATCTTATACTTTGTTGTGTTTCTGTTTTAATATGGAAATCTCACATCAAGTGACAGTAAATCATATCATCAAAAGAATTTGGAAATCTCCGTGCACAATGGGCAAGGCTTAAAATGTGGACTGGATGCTGGATCTTTGGGTCATTGAGTGGCACTGCGTTAAAAGCAGACATTAATTCTGTGATGGAAATCACAGCAGGGGCTCAGGTACACTCCCAGAAATCACTACCTGTGAGCACAGTTCAATCTGGGTTAAATCTCTGTCATGTACAGAGAAAGACACATCCAGAAACACTGCTGCCGTCTTTGGGTCAAAGCTCATTTAACATGGACTGAAGTAAAGCAAAACAATCCAAATGTGGAATTCTATTTGGAAAGCATGGATGCTGTGTCTGCAAACTAAAGACAAGAGAGACCATCCAGCCTGGCACTCAGAATCTTTGTCTGCATCTCTGACAGTATGGGGGTGCATTAGTGCCGATAAGGCACTGGCAGCTTGCCCCTTTGGAAAGGCACCATCGATGCTGAAAGGTATATACAGGTTTTAGAGCAACATGTACCCCTATTCATTTTTCCCCAGGGAAGGTCTTGGATATTTCAGGAAGACAATACTAAACCTGCATCAAATACAACAGCATGGCTCTGCGGTAAAAAAGCCCGAGGTTGAACGACCTTCACCAATGAAAACATTTGGAGCATCATAAAATGGAAAATAGGATAAAGACGACCCAGGACTGTTGAGCAGCTAGAATCCTGTGACAAGAACAGGACAGCATTCCTCTCCAAACCGTCCAGCAGCTGGTCTCCTCAGTTCACAGATGTTCACAGACAGCAGAGGGGTAAACACAACCCTCACTGAACGCTTTTGAGACGTTGTGCTGCCATCAAATTCAAAATGATCTAATATTTTTCTTGATATGCTAAATTTTCTCAGTTTAAACCTTTGATATTTTTCTCCATTCATGTGTGTTTTTGATATCTGCAAAGCACTGTTTTTATTTACATTTTACACAGTGTCATTTTTTAGAAACTGTGGTTGTAGAAACTGAGTCACCTTTTACTGAATGCTGAATATCAGTGAGTGCATTTGTCAGTGAAGAAAGACACACATGAACCACAGCAACATGAAAAAGAAAAAAGTTGATTTAAATCACATCTGAAAACATATTTTTATAAACTAGTTCTTTGTTCATATTGTGTCTTCTGGGCTTTTTGTTGTTTTACAAACTGCCTGATGTTACTGCAATGTTTGATATCTTTTATTTGTTAAGGAAAATGTGTATTTTGCATTTTGCATTCCTATTTTCTTGTTATTTTCACTCAGCTTCACTGTAAGTTTGTTCTTTCACTGTAGCTCTCGGTGTAGACCTACTGAAACTTGCACCACACACTGACATGGAGCCAAAGGTTTGAGGTTTTGAAGCAAACTGCAACTTTCATTATTACACTGCTATTTCTGGGAATATCACTTTTGATGGTTTGAAGTACTTTGTAAACTCAGCTTCAAAGGTGCCCCATAAATAATTTCTATTACCTGAATCACTGCTTCTTTTGTGTGACCAAATTGCGTAATTATTTTATATAAATCTGTTGCTGCAATTGGAAATTTAAAGAAAATTGTTATTTTTCTTTAATTTTATTAAGATTAAAAAATACATTTAAAAAAAATGAGCTATTGTTTTATAACACAGTTTTATTTTTTTTTATTATTTTGTGAATTACAGCTATTATTTAACTAAGAGTTCAACAGAACCACTGACCCCTTGGCCAAGGTCTATAGACAAGTATAATAGAGAAGTTGATCTGCAGTTGCTGACCCAACTGGACTGTTTGGAACCTGACAATATGCTCAGTGATGCAGAAGAAATCTCTGAATGTCTAAGCAGCCGAATCCTTTCTCTCCAAGACTAAAATCAGACCCATGATGTCATAAACCACCTGTAATCAGCCACCTGTGCACGCACGCGCACGCCAGCACACACACACCATGGTGAAAACTCCACATCACAGGTAAAGCATCTTATCACCCAGCGCCCCTTACCTCCTTTTATATTCATCCCTTTCTCTCTTCACTTTGGCCAGCACGTTGTACAGAGCCCTGATCTCCGGCGTGATGGTGTCGATCTGGACTCCAACGCCGTCCGGGTGAGTCCAGGAGACCCCGGGCCCCGTGACGCACGACTCCCTCCCGGTGCCAAAGCGGCGGGTGTGGTTGAAAGACCAGATCGTCCCGGGGAGGAAGCGAGGTGGCGGAGGGGGAGGTGGGGGAGCGTTGGAGGTGTTTGTCCCGGTGTGGGTGGAGTACTTCTCGTTGATGTTGGTGATGGTTTTGGTTGGGTCCATGGGACTCAGAGCCGGGCTGATGGAGAAGCCGGAGGTGGTGAGGTTGGAGTTTGAATCCGTGCTCAGGTATTTGTTGTCAAACAGAGGAGGGGGGTTCAAGGTGGGGGAGAGGAGGCCTCCGGGCAGGTAGGCAGAATTGTTGGCGTTGAGGAGCGGGATGAAACCCGGCCTTGCAGGGATAGGCCCGATGAATCCGGTCTGGACTCCTATGTCTTTAGTGAGGGGCTTCTGGTGTCCATCGCCCCCGCTGTTGCCCTCCAAAGCCTGCTGCAGCTGCTTCTCCAGCACCTTGTTCCTGCGCTCCAGCTCGTGCACTTTGGCCAGAAAGCAGCGGAAGCGCAGGTTCAGGGTCTTCAGCACGCTGATGTTGGAGCCCAGGTCGTTGCGCAGAGCCGTGGCCGCCGGGGGGACGCGGTGCAAGGGGCTGCTCAGGTGCAGGTAGGCGAGGCCCGACGGTGGCAGAGCACCCAGGTCCAGCCCGGACAACCCATCAAGCCCGAACCTGCCGTGGTCCCCCAGGAAGTAGCCCGGGTCTGGGATGGCGGAATCGGTTTGGCTCGGCATTTGGGGATGTTGCTGCTGCGGTGCCAGGAAACCGCTCTCCTCCAGGACCGGATTCATACTAGAGTAGGAAAATCTGAAGTGCTCGAAATCCGGCATGAACCCAGACTTTTATAGATTCACTCGGAGAGGTAATTTAATATATTTATGATCCCAAAGTGGAACTTGGCCCAGCAGCCTCTTCTCGATTACACCCGATGATCCTCTTTATGCGGAGGAGCTGTGCGCTGAAAGTCAGAGGATGCGTTTTAAAATGATGCTTTAAGGGCCCAAAATGGCAGCAAAATGATCAAATCCAAAACGAGCACTGCAGTAAAGCTGTGCGCGCACAATGGAGCATAAAACTCGTAGAAGCAGATACACCACTGCACCCTGCAGCAGAATTACAGTAAACTTTTAGGCAGGACTAATTTCTAAAGCGAGATCAGAGCCGCGATGCGCACTACCAAAACGTGATTTTTCTCTTAATTCAAGCACTGGAGGGAAAAAACCCCATCACGCTAAATAAATATTACTTTGCCTTTATGAACATTTATGCAACGTACCTACAGCCCGAGGTGTAAACGCCGACTGTGGCTCCAGGTAATCAGGCGAAGTCAGTGAATCAGCGGTGCGACACAGACCAGGATAAACAAGCGAGTGACTGCGGCTGCAGCTTACCGTACTCATTCTGAAAGCAGGGCACCAAGACGTTTCAACTACAGTAATAACCGGACTAAAGGAGCATCTACTTAAACGTGAAATGAAAGCATTTTGGTATAAATACCAACAACCGAAGTTTAGAGCTCCTCAATTAGCCAAAATTCCTTAAAATAGTTTAACAAGCACACGAATCTGAGAGAAAGCTAGCGCCAATCTGCGCACTTGTTTACAGAGATGACACTTATAGAAACTAGACAGTTTCAACAACTCCAGATGCATTAACGACCTTCCAGCAGTCAGACTACAAATGCATTCCAACTTTATGCAAAACCACTTTGGTAACATGGAGAAAACCAAGCACATTATAGAGCCAGCTCACAACCAGTGTTTGTCAAACTACACTCATTACACGTGTCAGTTGTTTCCATAGTCACAAAAGTGACTTTTACAGACTAGATGTCATTGAAGGGCTGGATTTGTATGAAGAAGCCAGTCTGGACAGGTCTAATGCTACACCTGTCCATTCTAAACTATATACAATTTAAATTGCATATCACAATGTGCTTTAAATGCCTTATACCAGGGTTAATGCTGAAAGCTCTTACACCGAATGTAAACATGATCTGAAATAAGGCTTCAGATATCCATGAAGTTTGCATAGGCAGCAAAGTTTCTCCCTGCTTAGTTTTTCCTTTTGGAAAAGAAACTACACATTTCTCATGAATTCTGTTCTTTATTTTCAAGTGCAAAGGAGCCACAAGCTTAGTAACAATACTGCAAAGAATCTGTACAAACATCACTTCTGACAGAACAGGGGACAAGCTTATTTTAAGCAGGACAATACATTTTCTCTCCCCATTGGTCAGGTTATTCAGTTTGTCCTTTCTGCAGATGCTGTGACATCCAGGTGAAGGAATGATGAATCAGGATTTCACTCCTTAGAGAACATGTGCACGAGCAGGTCACACACACGGTTGCTGTAGCCAAACTCATTATCGTACCTGCAGGTACAAAAAGGAGAGCAGAAGGTTCAACAGTGGAAACGTGAATGAAGATGGGAAAGCTGCAGGCTTTAGTGCATAATGGCTAACTGTTTAAATCACTGAAGTTTATCTTCTTGGGGCACTAGGTGTAAACTCAGTGACTAGGAATACCAGTCTATTACATTTTTACTCATTTCATACTACATGAGATTCAGATTTCCATTAGTACAAACAGTTTTTAGTAATCAATTTATTTAAATGCAGCAAACAAGCTTTGGTCAACTGAGTTTAATAAATGCAGTTTCATACTAGAGACATGTTCATCGAGTCTCACCATGAAACCAGCTTGACAAAGTTGTCGTTGAGTGCAATGCCAGCTCCAGCGTCAAAGATTGACGAGTGAGGGTCACTGTTGAAGTCCGTGGACACAACCTGAACAGAAAGAGTGCAAGTGTAGTTGTTCTGTTAGTGTGCCAGTCCTCGAGCACATCTGTAAAGCTAGTTAGACAAATGCTGCCACCTAGTGACTCCTGTGTGGCCACACAAGTGAAACAGTCTCATTCTCCCCTTTTAAGAGTGTAATGTAGCCTGGTGTTTCAGATGTGGGTGTTTTGTACCTGGTCCTCTGTGTATCCCAGAATTCCCTTCATGGGTCCCTCAGCAGCAGCTTTGATCGTTTTCTTTATGTCGTCATACTTTGCCTGAGATTAGAAATTATAATCCTCAGATTAGACAAATGCAAACTCTAGATAAGGGAACATGAATCAGCTTTATGTCAATTATGAGACGCTTACAGGCTTCTCCAGTCGGACAGTAAGGTCAACGACAGACACGTTGGGGGTGGGCACACGGAAAGCCATACCTGTCAGTTTACTGTAACAAACATTCAGAGCTCAGGGCATTTTGCTGATAGTTTTAGTCATTACACCGTCCTGATCCTTTTCAGGAAGACACATGTGCCATTTTAAAATGGAGAATTAGAGGAAAAGTACCCGTTCAGCTCAGGGATGACCTTGCCGACAGCCTTGGCGGCTCCAGTGGAGGCAGGGATGATGTTCTGGGAGGCACCACGGCCATCTCTCCACATTTTACCAGAGGGCCCGTCAACAGTCTTCTGTGTGGCAGTGACAGCGTGGACTGTGCTCTGAAAGAGCAGGTAAAGGTTATTCAGAGGCAGAATCAGATAGTCCCAACAATGTGAGCTAATCTGAGCTGCTGTCGGACAAGTTAAGCAGAATTTCTTAAGAGGCAAGTAGCTTTGATGTTGTAGAGGGACCACATTTACTTGATGCAGCAGAAACACTTTGTGACAAGAGAACTACTGGAAAGCAGGACCCTGATATAGACACCCAGTATCCAAGCTTTCTGATCATGTGATGTTTGTGAAGGTCCATCAGTCTCCAGCATCAGTGACTAAAATTTGGCGAGTCTGCCACAAAGAATGACCCTCCGCAGAATGTCGAACTGAGGAGACTTTGAGCTTTTTGGCATTGTGCAGTTTTTGCACAGTGAAATTGGGTAGCTGGACCACAAAGGTGCAAAAGACAAAATACAATGAGGGGAAAAAAAAAAGTGCAATGTATGTGAGTACTAGCAACATGTAACTAAATGAAGTTGTTGCTGAGCGCATTGTACAGTTTGTTGGCCGACTGCTCTTAAAGTTCCTAAAATCTTCTGGTTATAAGAGATTTACTCAAAAGAAGCAGTATCAGTTCTTTACCATGAGACCTTCCACGATGCCAAAATTGTCGTTTACGACCTTGGCGAGGGGAGCCAGGCAGTTGGTGGTGCAGGAAGCATTGCTACGGAGAAAGCACATGTCAACTTAATGTATGACAGCTTAAGTGCAGAGATGCTACACCAAACAAACTTTAAGAAGCCATCTAGACATCTGCAGCCAGCTGTCCAAACAGCCGTTATAGACAAGGCATCTGTAAGCACTCAGTACCAACACTCACCTGACAACCGTCAATGAGTTGTTGTATTTTTCGTGGTTGACACCCATTACAAACATTGGTGCATCAACACTGGGAGCTGAGATCACCACCCTCTTAGCTCCACCCTTCAGATGAGCCTAACAAATCAAAATGGATATTAAGACTGCTTGTACAATCATTGATGCTTCAGGAAGCTCCAAAATTATGCAAACTAGATCCCAAAAAGATTGCATTAATTTAGAGATACAGGTCAGGATGATGAAAACTGTTCCTTCAACCAAGTTTGTCACTATTGTGACTTCAACATGTGAAACAATCCAGTCATCTTCAGGGTGAAACTGCACTTTAGACAGGTGAGAAAGCACAACAGCAGCCAACTTACAGAAGCCTTCTCAATGGTGGTAAAGACACCAGTGGACTCTACAACATAGTCCACACCAGCATCACCCCACTTGATGTTGGCGGGGTCCCTCCTGTGCAGTTCAGAGAAGTTAGTTATTCAATCTGAGGCAAACTTGCTGGATAAAGTGCACGTGTGACTGTTACGTACTCTTGGAAGACCATGATGTGCATGTTACCGATGACCAGCTTGCCACCCTCAGTCTTCACCTCTCCGTGCTTCCAAGTGCCGTGAGTGGAGTCGTACTTGAACATGTAGGCCTGCATTAAGAGGTGACCATTAAAAATGCAACAAAACCTGCAGTTTCTTAAGAGAAGTCAACATGAGGTCTCTAAAACATCCTGCTGTCCTTGACAACGCAGTCTTTGCTTAATGTTTCATTTAAGGACTTTGATTCTCCTAAATAACGAAACAAAAGCAAACAGGCTTGTTAAGTACCATCAATTTATAGAGCAGAAGAAACTTGTCCTCTCACCATGTATTCCAGGTCAATGAAGGGATCATTGATGGCTACAACCTCAACCTTACCACCTGCAACAGCAGCACGAGTCACCAAACGACCAATACGTCCAAATCTGAAATGCAGGTCAGACTAAAGAATCAGTACAGATATGAAAGGGAGCAAGAACGACTAGGTTGTTGTGAGACAGTAAGGATGAAATATTTTGTTGAATTCAAACTGAAGACCCTTGTAATGTCTGCATAGTCCAATTAAAATATCAGGTTCCAGGCCCAAGTTTTTAAATTGCAACTATGTCCACTTTATTCATTTCCTGTGACCAGCAGGTCTAATCTGAGTCACTGCAGAGGATGGCTTTGCCATGCAAGGCCTGCCAACCTTGACTGAAGATAACAGTGGCTGGCACCAGCAGCTGATGGCCTGTTTAGGCCTAATATGGGCAATGTCAGTGAGGCAGATTGAAGAGTGTGGAACTAAGGAAGCATGAGGGTCGAAAGTTCAGAGCACATTATAGGAGTGGAGATAAAGAGGGTTGTGAAGTAAGAGTTTGAGAGAAATCAAGATATGCTACAAAGACAAGTTTTTAAATCACTCAAACATTTGTCTCCAACTTTTTCATGTTTTGTGACAAGTTGAGTTAGTGCTTCAGAATTGAGTGTGTGGAGGTGTTAGAGTACAACAGTTGCTTGTGGGTTACCCAAACAGATTAGGCCATTCTTGTGAATTGCTGCCTCCAAGTAGATTTGGAGGCATACAAAAAACAAAACACAACAAAAAAACAAACACAATTTTGTCCAAGATGGCAAAAGGCACAATTTTCCTCATCAAGTTTAAGTTCTGAACAAACTTAAAGTGGGATTTCATATGTGGATGAACCAAAAGCAGACTTTGCCTGGCGACTGCAAGACTGAACCCGTGTTTAGTTATAGCTAAGATACAGTTGCCACATAGTTGGAATTTGATTGTATTCATGGACTTTCAATAATACTGCATTTAGGCTCTATTGTATTTCAGCTTCTATCAGAGTAAACAAGGCTGCTCAATTCAAGATTTCTAAAGATGTGGTGAAACATGTTTCTTCATGTAAACTGATCTGGAAGCAACATGCAACTCTCCTAAAGAAGTTGCTAAAAGCCTGCAGAAGTTAAACATTCCCATTATGGACCTGCATACCAACTACTGTGTCAGAGGGAAGCCGATAGTAAATTCAGGGTTGAGGCCACCACTAGCTTTGGCTTTAGATCAAGCTGAAGACAGTGGAGTTGTGGCATGAACTATTGAGCACCAGAGTTTTGTCATGCAACACTGCATGCCTTCAGTTCACACGAGTCACATTACATAGTTTGTTTGCTACTGTATCCTGCAACAGGAGACAAAGATACAACATGCACACAAAACTACTTTATCAGCTTTGATGTATCAGGAAGCAGAGACTCCTTTGAAACTGCTAGAGAACTTTATGGGTTGAGTAAGAGGAAATCTGGACAATAGCAAAACAGGAAGGAAAGTCTTAAGGGGAGCAATTTGAAAATTCATATCTGTAGGAACCTGCTCATATCAGATAAAGTCCATGTTCATCAACTGGTGTTCTCTTAAAGCCATTCACCTCATGAAATTTAGAGTTAAATGTAAAGTAATTACTGAATATAAAGTTCTTACTTTTGTCAAAAATAAAATTATCACAAGTCAGATGTGACAGTTTCACATTTAACTGATATTAGAAATCACTAGCACAGTAAAATGTTAGCAAGTTTAACTTCAGGTGGGATGACAGCATGCTGCCATGGAGGCTGCTTGCACAGTCTAGTTTGTGGCAAAGTCAGTAGTGTACATATCCTTAAAGTTAGTAAGGGGTCAAGAACAAAACACTAATGTTGTACCATTGGGGGACACTTATGAAATTTGGCAATTCTAGCAGCTTTAAACACAAGCAGCTTCACTACCGTCTCATTAGTGAATCATTTTAATTGTCAGGTGCAGAAACCCTCAAGTTATCCTCTCAAACTCTTTGTCAGGCGCTGCCATCATTGACAAAGTTTTGACAGGAGGGGGAAGAGCCACAGGCATGCAGATTTCCTTGGTTTTGGAAAGCTGCTGAGCAGCCAGAAGGCCAAAATGGACTGGAGCCCATCTTCTGTTTCTGAGCCTCATTGTGAGGTACGTGTCCAAAATCAGGGAGCCAAATCTCCCTGCGGCTCTGCAGCAGCTGCTGCTTCACAAGAGGAAGAGAAAATGTTTCAGCTGTGATCTCCGAGTCCGAGCAGTGTCCACACAGAGTCGACCGATCACTGATCTCCAGTGGAAAGGTTAAGGAGTTAAAATTAGATGAGGGGAGAATGAAGAGGAATGTGACAGCTGAAGAAAGCAGAGATACTGACAGAAGGGCGTTGTTGAAGAGCGGACGCCAACTGTGACACCACCAGACTATAAATAACCAGCGAATAGACAGGTCCAGACCGTAGTCCTGTCCTGCTTTTAGGGTTCAGATGATGCTCAGGCAGCACTCCAGCGGTCCTCTGTGAGGCAGCTAAATATTTAGACACCTTTAAGTGTCTGGCATTTCTAGATTTCAAGCCTTGTTGAATTTATGTTCATTTAACAAGTTGCCCTTTTACCATCTTGACAAGAAGTTGCCGTTTCAGCTTTCAAACACTGGCAATCAGTTTGTATTTTGGCCTCCATAAGGCATTTGTTTAGCACATTTCCAACAAGGTGTTAAGTTTAAACTGCTTTTGCCACTTGATTAAATCTTTACTTCATGAGCCAATAAGTAAAACCACAAGAGGACAACATGTCACTAGAGGAAAACCAAATCGAAGGCCCTACAATTCAATTAAATTGTCCACTGATCTAAATTTTAGAAACACTTTCAACCTTTGACATAAACACTTGTGTCAATACAGCATTCAGACAACAGGGGATGAAGTTAAAATACCTGGATACAAATCAAGCATCCAAAGAAATCCAGGAATCTTATCCGGGGTATACTGAAATGCCTGCTTGATTATACTTTGAACTTTATTAAAAGATATACAAATAAAATGCAAGACTTAGTTGCACCTACTCAAGTTTTACTAGCATCAAACCAAACACCCCTTTGCAACACATGGGGTAGTGATTGTTAATTAAGCCGATGAGAAGGAAACCTCTGCCAGGACACCTGCACAATGACAGGTGTAGAAACTTACCCATTGACTCCAATCTTCACCATTGTGCCTGATGTGGTCTACACCTCACTGAGACGGAGAAAACAGTTTAGCCTTTAATTCACTTATACAAGAAGAAAAAAAAAATGCACATTCAAGAATTAAAAGATTAACGTTTCAAAAAACTCAAAACAAAACTTTACAGGAAGCAGAAACCGTGTAATAAAAACGCTACTTCCTGTGTGTTTCGTTCACCTGTTACTCTGAGCAGCAGGTAAAACTGTCAAAGCTCAACCACTAAACAAAGGCAAACGTGCGGGAAACCAAACCCTTACCTGAGAGGACACTGGGATACGAACGTCCTCCGGAGACAAAGCGAGAGCGGGAAAGAAGTTTCGAGGCACGCCATTTATATGCGCGGTCCTCCCGGGCCACGCCCCCTTCCTCAGCGGCCCAACTTTAAAGGTCACGTGAAGCTGCGAACGAGTTTAATTAAGAGCGTCGTTTTTTTGTGCGGTCTTTGCTCAGTCTGAGAGGTCGCTATACAACAGAACCACAGTGCAAATGTGCAATCTGTGACGGCATAATTAGAATTAAACGCCACTCTTCAGAATAGTTCCTGGAAGGAGCTCCACAGGAAAACACAAGAACAAAACCATGTTGTGGCAACTGGGAATTTTAGGAAGGAAATACCAATATCATGGGAATAATAATAACATAAATAACAAAACATCCACTTACAATTGTTTTGCATTTGATTCGTTTGCCCAAAAGGACAGCAAACAACACACAAAATCGCAGATTTCATTAACAGCTTTAATATTATCATTATTTCCCCCATAATTTCTGCAGGCAATGCAATGATGTTGCCAATGTCAATTTTATGTTACTGTATTTATTTTTCTATTTTACAATCAGACTCATGAAATTAAAATCTGATATCATGAATAACGACATCTTGTTACTTCATGTAGCAGAAAATCTGGAATAACATCCTTTCAAATGGTGAAAGGTTTTTGCTTTGTTGCTCCAGGCCACCATCATTTTCTAGCAAAAACGTTTTTCTTCTAATTTAATCAAAGATTTACTCACAATTTATTGATGATTGTGTGTGATTTATTTATATCATACATTAAATTAAATAATAGGTTAATCAAGTGAAATCACAATTACCAAAACGGATTTCTCAATGTTATAAAACTGAAATGTGATTTACCTTTTAGTACTGTCAGAAATCTGTGATCAGTTGGGTATAAATCCATCTCTGTAGCTGTGTTATTTTCAGCAAGCACAAAGAATCTATTTTTATTAAAAAGACAACTGTCAAAAATTACATAAGAGAGTTTAATGAGGAAGGTGAGAGCACTGATGTGTTAATCTGGTCCTCGGTCCAAAGTCAGACCTGAGACACCCCCCCACTGCTGCCCTGTCCAGGCTCAGTCACAGGATGATCCTGCCGGTCATGTGATGTTCGAGTTTCCACCACTACGTGAAGCATATCACACACAGACAGGAGGGCAACTTTCATAGTCAGTCTAGTGCTAATCCCACTGAAGCTTAGTTTTATGTATTTAAATGAAGAAATATTACAGTGAAACTTACAGGGAAATAATCACAATGATTTTTTGAATTTCCACAACAAATCTCTGAATGCAGGCTTGTGTGTTCGGAGCAAAAACTACAGGGGTGGCAGAGCCTCTGAACTTTAACAACAGTCGCGTTAATTTGGTCACCAAATGTGCTGGTGACCAAATAAATCTCTACCCCAGGAGTTTCAAACTCATTTTAGTTCATGGACCACCTACAGTTCAACTTGATCTCAAGTGGGGAGACTCAGAAAAAACAGTCCAACCTATAAAAACATATAGAAATTGAAATATATTTTCTTTTAAGTGTAAAAATGTGCATGTACTCTCTGAAAACATTCATATGTAAGGTACCATAAAACAGATGATTAGCAGCCTGAGATGGCTTAGGAAAACTGAGTATAGTCTCAACAGTGCCAGTTTTCCTCTTTCTGTCAGTCTACTATCATTAGAAAAATGCTGCAGAACTGCATCGGGATGTCGTCTCGGCTTACAGGTGTCCCTCAGATCTTTGTAAAAAATAAGAGACAAAAACTCCATAAATGATGCCGATGCTGGCTTAGATTTTAATGTTTTGCAAACCCGTCCACTGGGCCAGATCTGATCCTTTTGTTGGTCTATTCTGGCCCTTGGGCTGTATGTTTGACACATCTGGTCCTAAGCTTTCCACTTCAGCCAGAAAATCTAAACGGTTATATTCAGCAACCAGAGAATTGGATCATATGGAAAATTAATTCATCCAAAAATATTATTATCTCCCACGACCCTGAATTGGATAAGCAGAAGAGAATGGCTGGATATTTATTTTAAAGCTTTGAAAACATGTTACAAATGAAGTTCCCCTTGTAAAAATAGAATAATAATGAGTAATAACGAGGCTGAGTAATCTGATACGGCTGATCACTGTAAGTTTCATCTAATGTTAATCAAACAAGGAGACACGGTATGGTTGGAATCCACATATGGTGGTCCTGTGAGTATTTTCAGCAGCACGATGGAGTAATGAAGGAATGTCACTCAGCGTGGCTCACCGAAGTTTTAAATAGATTTTGGTAACCGACAGAAACCCGCAGGTATAAGACTTTTGAGGCTATGAATGCACACACAATATTGTTGTGTTTTACAAATGCACAGACTGTATATAAAAGATGGATGCAGCTGTCGTCAGGTTGCATTTTGATTTTCAAGCTCTTCTTTTGAAGCCTCAGCCTGCACGTTTTGACCCTGAGATTTTGGTGTTTTGAAACTTGACATGATGTGTGGAGAGTGAAAGGAGGACACATCATAAAGATTTGCCTGGTTTATCATCTGTTTTCTTCTCAAAGGGACCATAATTTATAAAGTCAAATCATGTAGTAATAAATAAGACTTAACACTTTCAGTCTAAACCACAAACATCACCAGATTACCAAATACATGCATCCAAACCTGTGACATTTGCACCCCATTCATACCTGGTATTACTGCTTGGCCTAGAACATTAAGTCCAAGAACATAGTTCATACTTTGATCAGATATTAGAAGGTACAAATGTGATCTATGCAGCATGACCACATCTTCAAGAAAAAAGAACACATTTTGAAACCAATAATAAATGAAAGGTATATAATTATCCAGATACCGTATCTCTATACAGACTGCATGGGTGTATTTTAGTACTCACAAAGCAAAAGAACAATCTAGCCCTGCGGATCAAAGAACATACAGCTCTACAGGTCAGTCAGTGGAGGGTAACATATAAAGGTCAGCCTATAAATATGGCATCCTGTTCTGAACTCTCTTCATATAGACAGTATGTTAAAGAGTGTGACATTTAGGTGAGCTGGGCACTTCTGTTCGGGGTCAGACACACCAGAGGGTTAGCAAGAACGTCTCTGAAACAAAAAGGGACTGAAGGTTGGTTTGTATGTTTGAATGAAGCCCGGACAGCTCTCAAAAGCAGAGCCCAGGTGAGATAAATGTGCGTCTTTTGTGTGCGTGATGGTGTAACTGTGCACATATCTGCACTGTATGTAATGCAGAGCCTGATAAATGCTTTGTCTTTGGTTAGGGGTGCATTCTAGCTGCTCAGATAAGCCCCATGATCCAACACAGCCATGCCTTATCTAGGAAAAAAGAAAGGAAACCTGGTTGCTATGACAACCCCAGTGGTTAGACAGCTGGTTAATAATTCAAGTCTCGCTTGCTCCTGTCTGATATTTGTCTTTCTGCTGCACAGACTGTACAAACATTGTCTAAAATTCACAGACTATGTCACTGCATTTCCAGAGGAAGTCAAAGCTCCTGAAATGAGCTGCTCTTCCTCTCGATCTTCTCGCTGCCCCGTTCTCTGGCTTCATTTCCATCGGAGCTGAGATTAAAACCTTCTACCCAAATGCATTCAGAAAAGTATTCTGCTATACCATGCATCAGTATTTGAATTTGCTATGACAGAAACTTAAATAAAGAAAATGACAGTCAACACAAGGCAGAAGGAATGCAGAACATCGGGAGCATCAGGAGCAGAACACATTAAAAATAATACATGAAGAAAGTTTGAAATCATCTTCATGACCTTCTGCTGTTTATTCATCCTTTCCCACCGAGCAGCTGACTCGAAGTTGCAGGAGGCTCAAAGTGTTTGTATGAGTGACCTTTAATGATTCATTTTAAGCTGATGACATTTATAACATTCCCCTTTTTTTTTATTAAAAAATGGATGTGTCTGTGGGTGTAGAAGGAAGGAGAAAGAGGCAGTGCAAAGGTCAAGAAGCAGATTTAAACCCAAAGAACGAGAGTGGGCGATTAAACCCGCTGAGCCTCCAGAACAACAAACACAGCCTGCGCTTTCATTCAGGCACACGGAGTGATGTGGCATTAAGGCTTTACTCTTAGAGCCTTATAACACATGCAAGTGATAATGTCTACAAAAATGCTGGGAACAGAGATTTTAGCTTAAAACTGCTAATTGCTTCTCCCGAACCACGATCTCTGGTATCCAGTTTAAAGTGACGGGTCATCTTTTTGCATTTCGTTTTTTTCATCCTTAAAGATACTTTGTTATAAGTTGCCCAGTTTTGGAATAATTGGCTGTAAAGATATAGTTCTCTGTTTCCTTTAATAAAATTACATTTTGTCTCAAAGCACCAAAAATATGTTTAAAAATGAGCAGTGATGTCTCTTTCCAGAAATCTCGGCCTTGTTGTGAGCAGTTTCATGGCAACTGTATCACTCTGCAGAAGAAAACACGGATTTACGGATGACAGGAGCTAAACAGTCATCCTGAGAGCTTCCAATATAATCAACAGCTCCCACTATTTAGACTTCCTGTTTAATAGGAAAAATGTTTTCTTCTATTCTTCAGTTGTTTAGTAAAACAGACTAAGATAATAGTTATAATACTGGTTTGCACTACAGCCAGATGATTTTCTCTGGTTTGGAGTCAAAGTAAGGAAGATGAAGCTGTGTGAGGAGAAGAGAGAGGACAACAGAAAAATAATGCTGAATATGAAGCTGCCAGGCAGGAGGAAAAAAGGAAGACCTCAGAGGAGATTCATGGGTGTAGTGAAGGAGGACATGCAGAGGGTGGATACGTCAGAAGAGGATGCTAGGATAAGGTGAGATGTAGGCAGAGGAAGAAGAAGAAGAAGAAGACATACTTTCACTTAGGTACATCAAGCGAGTGTGGGCTGTCATGAATCCTGAAAGTATCAATCAGAAGTAATTTATGGACAAATTCAGCTTCTCTGTAAGAAAAAAAGATATAAATTATTTGCTGCTATTTTTTCCTTCAAGATTTCCTGTAGTTTCTTATTTATGAAGGGTGTACTTCTTCAAAGCGAGGGAAGTCAGCCAAGTTGAGTTTGGAGTCACAGTCCTCTGCTTCACAAAGGTGTCTTCTTTTTAATCTGATTAGATCACCATGGAAACTAAACGCTGAAAGTATTACCTGGTCATGTTCAGAGCACTAATTTAAAATCAGTTGGAAGGGCCACGTTTCCACTAATGCTTTGATTTACAATGAAATCTGAGTGTGGTGTAGATTCTCTGCTGAAGGATTGTGTGTATGCTCCTTGTTAAGCTGCACCTTACTAACACCACATGGAGAAGACGTGACGTGAGTATGCATTGCATGGTCGCAGGAATTTACATTTATTTAGTTCTTATGCTTGATCCTAAATGGGTCCTTGATCAGTTTTCTGTAACATGTTGGAATGACAGCTGTGAGAAAACTGATCTTTGTGTTGGTTATTTGTCACCAAAAATATTGAGTGATTACAATGAATTTCACTTTGATTTAGCAGCAAACTAAACAGATTTCCTTATTTCCTTGAACTGGGACAGTGTCAGAAATTAATAGACTAAGTAGCCTTTAATGTGTTAATGGATCAACTTTAAACTCTCAGAACTCTAATGAAGAGCTGTCATGTTACAAACACTCATTAACATTTTTTCTGAGTCTTTTGATTCTTTAGTGTTTTTATTGTGGGGAAGGAGCGGGGATGTTTCCCCTGCTCCTCACTGAAATCTACACCTCTGGCTAAAAAGGACTTGCAGATCACTGAATTGTGTTTCTGCTTTTTGGAACTGGCTTGTAAATTAAAACCGATTCAGATTCTTATCTGATGGCCTTAAACACACATGAAGTGTCACCTATTTATTAACGACTGCAGGCTCCTCCCTCACTGTTACCAGGACAGAGAGCCACGTTTGAGGCTCTGCAGGTAGAAACAACAGCGTTTGAATTTTAAATGACTCTTCGGTGCATGGTTACATTTCCAGGGCCAGCAGCTCCACTCCAGTACTTCAGTAAGACGTGTCAGACATTATCAAGCTCCTTCTCTAACAGCAGCAGACGTCTGTCAGAACGAGGCACTGCTGATCTTTGTTGCTCTGCAATTGCATCATCTTCATACGTACATGATAAAATCCTCTGGGGGGAAAACTGGAGCAGCTGGTGTCCAGTGAAAATAATAAAGGGGACAGAAAAGGTCCTCCTAAGAACAAGTGCAGGTGTGTGATGGGAAGACCAGAAAAGCCACAGAGAAAACTATCATGAGAATATGCACACCGTGCTGCTTTTAACTGACCAGACGGAGATTTGTATGACAGGCGGGCTACATCAAATAGATCCATTTTTATAATGATAAATAAATGATCTATTAGTTCAAGAAAAAAAAAAGGATTTGGCCTGTAGAGGTTTTTAAAAAATCCCAATCAAGACAAATTGAAGCCTGTGAATAAAACGAGATGATCTAATTTCACAAACTACAGAGCAGAGACAAAAAAAGAGGGACGAGGAACAGATGTGAGCCAGCGAGGAGACAATGATCAATACACACACCGGTGATGAGAAAGAGAAAAGAGACAGAGAAGGAATCGAGGAGGGAAGTCTTTCCTCTTCTAGACTCTAGAATTGAAACTTTAGTGGACGAGCAAGGAGACAAAAACATTTCCAGTCTCACATAAATCAACGGTCCTCTCTTTCACTGCTGTTTGGCGCCCTCTAGTGAGACCACATGCAACCAGCTCAAGTCCAACCTTCCTGATAAAAAATAATTGTTATTTATTTATACTACTTTTTAGCTTTTATCGTTACTTTCTGATCACATGACTGTATGAAACCAAATGTTTGAAATGTTAAAAAGCTAAAACAAACGGGTTCATTAGTTCAACAAAATGATGAAGAATCAAAATGTTTCAATTAACTTGAATTCAAAGTTACTTCTTTACCGGAAAAAAGGTCGGCTCAAGCCAACAGGACATCTGAGTAAACCTCACCGCACAGACAGATTCTGAGATGTGGTTTAAAGTACAAAACTTTAAGAGCTCCGCTGGAAACTTCTGTTTTTGACTGACAAGTTTTTAAATAATTTTTCTTTTAAATTTAAAGCAAACAAACTGAGTAGACTGCACAAGCACACCAACATCAGCTGACAGTTGTGGCATGAGGAACTAAATAAATGTAGCAGTTTGTTGTATTCTGAGCTTTCAAACTGCTGCTACAAGCTTATAAAGGCTTCTTATAAAGTGCTTTTTTTTTTTTTTTAGCTTTCTAACTATCACACACACATATAATCTGATGGACCATTGGGGACAATTCGGGGCTCATTATTTTGCCAAAAAAGCTTCAACTTGCAGACTGGAGAAGCCATCCAGCCCTAATTATAAACGGAAGACATGATGAAGCATCCGCTGTAGAAAAATATGGACAATATGACAGCTCCTCGTAAAGAAAACCAGCATGTTGCAGAAATATCATCTTACTTTGGACAGACAGCTTAGATACGTCTAAGGTTAGAACAGTTAAACACGGTGAAAGTAGTTCAGGGTAATTTAAAGAAACAAATTCCAACCTGTTGTTAGGAGCTGTTATTCTCTGATGCTTATACTCACCAGTCACTTCATGAGGTACACCTGTTCAACTGCTCATTAACACAAATATCTAATTGGGGAAAAAAGGTAACTTGTGTGACTCTGAATGTTGCAGCAACCATGAAACATTCAGAGTTGACTGGATGCTCTGAGCATTTCACAAACTGCTGATCTACACAGATTTTCCGTCACAACCATCTTGTTATGGAGAATTGTTAGAAAAAGAGAAAATATGCAGTGAGTGTTTGGGTGAAAATGTTTTCACACAGCTTCACCTGAACAATAACTGAAAACTGAACAACAGAAAATTGGAAAATCAGTGCCTGGTCTGATGAGCTTGAAAGCTCAAACATTTCAGGCACGTGATGGTGGAAACGATGTTGTCATGGCACACTTTGGATCCCTTAGTAGCAGCTCAGCATCGCTTAAACACCGGAGACTACCAGAGTATTGTTTTCTGTATGTGTCCGTCCTTTATGGCTGCAGTGTACGCGTCTGCTGATGGCTGATACCAGCAGCACACAGTTTCTTTGCAAAGCAGAATGAAAATCTGGCGTTTCATGTACAAAAAGGCACCTGTTACTTTGATTACTGCCAGATTAGCTGATTGTTGTGTAATAGTTTGAGTTTGTTAAACTTGCATTGAGTGAAACTGTAGATTTTATCTTGACTTTTATGACATTTACCCACTCTCGTCTCTGGTTTTGACAGGCAATTAATCCTACAAAAAACAAGATAAAATCACCTTTTAATAACAACTTTTAGACATGATTTCAGTTAACTTTTGTTTTTTTACTTGCATTTCTTTCACAAACACTCGGTTATTTATACACTCGTCAGTCACAGAGCAGCGTGATCACTCATTTAGATGTCATCCATTCACAAAATGCCATTTATGCTACTTGATGAATGTGGAATGAATATAAAAGATTATCTTTCTTTTAACTCTACTTTGGGCGATCGTAGCTCACGAGTTGGGAGTTCGTCTTGTAATCGGAAGGTTGCCGGTTCGAGCCCCGGCTTGGACAGTCTCGGTCGTTGTGTCCTTGGGCAAGACACTTCACCTGTTGCCTACTGGTGGTGGTCAAAGGGCCCGGTGGCGCCAGTGTTCGGCAGCCTCGCCTCTGTCAGAATGTGTGTGTGAATGGGTGGATGACTGGATGTGTAAAGCGCTTTGGGGTCCTTAGGGACTAGTAAAGCTCTATACAAATACAAATATTCTAAATATTCCACCAGGTTTACCAGATATAATCTCTAAATTTGCCTGTCAGTTATTTTGTCCTTAGCAGGTCATGCTTGGAGGGTTTTCTGTACCCGGTCCCACAGAACAGGGCTTTGAGAATCTGTAAGCAGAAAAGGAAAAAAGCAGTTAAGAGAAAAACAACATAAATCACTATAAACCTGCACAGAACAGCAGGACCGGCTCATCAATAACAGTTTCACATGTCCTGTGATTCACAGTTTATATAAAAATATTGATTGATATTGAAAAAATGAGACTTAAACAGCAATCTTGTAAGTTTCTGGAGCAAATCTAAATCATTTTTCATGCCTAATAATCAGCACAGCCTTTTGCTTAGAAGAAAGGAAACACATTTTTAGGTTTCAGCTGAGGAGAAACAAACATGCACACACAAAGATAAATAAAGTGAAATAACAGCTGACTTGCAGATCATAAGCACAAGCTTGGAGCAGTGCGTGATTAGCTCATTAAACGTGTGACAGACAGTTTTGCAAGCCGCCACTTTAACCCACCTTTTCTCCGCACGATGGATTAGACCATCCATCTTCATCGAGCTGCAGCCTCTGCTTCGGCCAGACCGGCTAAAATCTAAGAGCTGTGCTGGCAGACGATGAGCGCGTCGTCCTTGTGTTGTCCTCTTTTACAGGAAGGGGCCTCTAATCAGCTCTGCGGAGAGGATGCTTGGATAACTGGCAGGAAACCAGGTGAGAGGAGAGGTAAATGAGATGGGATGGATGCTGCTGGCAAAGGCTGGTGTGGGCTGTGTGGGATTTTTCATTCATAATTCATTCGCCCAGTTTATTAGCTTACACTCCAAAAACTAAATTTGAAGCAGTGATGGGCCTTTGTTTTGGAATGATGACAAAAAAGAGACAAAGTGTAGGTTAAAACAATACTGGCTTGTGACTGGTACAGCAGATAATTGGTGCTTGTTTTAAATTGTTATAAAACCTAAAATGATCTAAAGACACAATCTCTGTGACTTTCTATTCCCCCCAAAATCTGTTAGTGTAGTGTAGTGCCACTTTGCACTACAAGAAGGTGGAGAGGGTAAAACCTTTAATTAATCAGGTAAGTCATTAGGAAAAGGAAAAATGATGACCTTGTTTGTGGGACAATCTTTCAATATCTACATCAATATAGATATTTCAATTTCTTCCAGTGGGGAGTCCTTCCTCTTCCTCATCATCGCTAAGCACTTGCTCCTGGGGCATATTCAGATCACTGGGATGTCTCTCTGTTATTACCCAAGCAGCAATCTTTGGGGCTGAAAAATACATGAAGCCAGTTTGAAAGTTTAATAACGAGAGATGATTTGGAAGAATTGAACTAGATTTATTGAGACAGAGAAATTGATTTAACTCAGATGATCCACCATGACAGAAAGGAATCCCAGCAGTGACAGGACTGAGGACAGGACCCCCTGAGTCTGGAGACTGGTGATGAAGATGAAGACTGAGGTTTGGATGGCGCTCTCAGTGACTTGGGTGAGGTGGACATGGCGGAGGACGATAGAGAGCACAGATTTTAGCCATGCAGAGGAGAGGCCGATTGGCCCAAAGACAAGAAGTCAAGAAGATGATTGGACTAGATGTCAGGACTGAGACGTTGTGGGAAAGTGTTAGTGATGTAAACTAAGCACCTAGGAAAGCAGGAAGATGAGTGATTACAGATCATCCTTATTGAGCAACGCTTAAGCTTCATTAACAGAAGTTCCTCAGTTGGCCACTAGAGGCTCTGTTCAAAAGGGAGTCAAGCCCCACTCACTCTCATGTTAAAATGACCAACTTTCAAGCAGAAATAAACATCTTAGCAGCCCCCTACAAAAACAGTGCTGGTGTCTGTGGACTGCTTCGCCCTTCTTTATAGGGTTATTTATATTTTTTTCACACTCATCCACCTTGATACTGGAGTCAGGGGCGGAGATGCATTAGCTGAAAAGTGTGCCAGCACAGGCAGTTGTGGCTGAAGGCTGTGTGCTATCGGCCTCACCCCTCCTAACAGGAGGCACTAACCTGGACTTGGCCACATGTTGTTCTTTATCATCATATATTATGGCTTTCTGTGTGCCGCAAATGGGAGAAAGAAAGCTAATTTATTTAGCCAGATGGTGAACAACATGTGTTTCGAGCAGATAGTTACATTTTCGGAGCCGTTTTCTGCCTCTGACGCCGAGTGTTGAGCAAAGTGAGGAGGAGTAGAGCTGATAATTTAATATCTGCAGCTTTTATTTCAGAGTCACAGTGTCAGTCAGATGAGAGAACAGCAGGGGAGCGCTGCTCTCTGAGCTTTGCGCCACTCAGCTGCTAACAGTGTTGCAGCTACTAACAGTGATTTAGCTAAACCCAAAGAAAGAGGAAGCAATCTGAGGTATTACAGATAATGTATATACCTCAGATTCATTGCTGTGCCAGAAGTACAATGACTTTGACTACAAAAAAAACACCTCCTGGAGTTACTTCTTCTCTACATTTGCCTAAAACTTGTCTTTTCTAGACAATGGTGACTATAGGACAGATACAAGATACAAGAAAGGAAATATCATGAAATGCTTGCACCTTCAAAATTCTCATTAAATACAAAATATCACTTACAATATCTTAAATGTACTTCAGAGTATGGCACATAAAACATGAAAAAGAATAGATTACATAGTGAAGGCTTCAGGTGTGCTTGACTAATGGGACCTTATCCAGATGAAACCCTTGCCAGACACGGAAACAGCCGGGAATGGAGGATTCTACTTTTTTCTCCTCAGCTGGATGCTTTCGCACTTTCGTTTACATCACTTTGGTTCCCCGCTCAGCACAGAGCCGGTGAACTCGACCCTCTGGAGCCGTTTTGTTTTGGTTTCTGAAGCCTGACGAGCAGCCCAAACGCTGCTTCGGAGGCCTTTTGGCGGCAGCGGGGAGCCGAGCAGCGGGGACGACACTGTGAGCTGAAAACAAAGAGTATCGATTCTGCCGGACTCAAGTATGGGATCAATCGTTGTGGCATTTACTGTGAGCTCTGTGAAGCCTATAACCTGCTGCTGGGCCTTGTGTGTGTGTGTGTGTGTTAGTATGTGACTGTGTAATCGTCATTCAAATCACAGAGAATGATGCTGAGGTGTCAAGGTTGAATTAAAGCAGCAACCTTTAGGGTAACTTTATAGGATGTGCAAATGCTAAAGCTACTACAGAGGCCATAATTATCTTTGTTATGAGAGGAAAAACAATAAACGGCACTGGAAATGAGCAGAAACGGTACTCAGGACTCAAAATGAAGCTAAACTAGAGTGAATGCTGCTCATATTACCAGGACAAGTGAAAATAAAAATACTTGATAACTTAGAAACTGAGATTCTGGGTTCATCCAATTCTCCAGGACGGTGCCAGCAGGGAGAATTTGATGGTAAACATGAAATGTTTGGATTTTACTTGAACATCCTGCATTTGTGTCCCCTTCTTTGATTTGTAACTCTTTTATGATCGTTTAGACTGTTTTAGGTGATATTTGTAAAAATAAATGAACAGAGCAAACTCATTTTGCTCTTATGAAGGGTGTGCTCTATATTTACTGCACTGCAACAGGTTTGTAAAGCCACATATTCAGCTGATGAGCCCCTCCCGCCCCGCAGAGGAAACCCCGTGTGTTGAAGCTCTTTAAGCAGTCAGGGTGAGTATTTAAGGAGTAAGTCCTCCTCTCCAGCTGCCAAGGACAGGATTACTCAGCAGACAGCCACACTGCTGCCTTCATCTAAACACATCTTCTGAAGACGAGCCGCCCCGACCTTTCCCTCAAAAACCTCTAACCTGAAGCTAATTCCCAAGCTAATCTTAGCAACTCCAAAAACCAGCCAGAGGCGACTGCATGAATTCTGATCATAGTAAGACAGCCTGATGATCTGCAAAAAACATTATTACCAAAAAGAAACCAACAGACAGAAATCTGGTTGGAGCTGAGCTACTTTTAGATAGAAAATAAATTACTTTTGTTACTCACATATATTCTTTTCTTTATTTCTTCTTCCATCCAAGAGAAGTGGCTGTACTTTTATTATTATTATTTTTGTTTAGTTTTAGGTAAAAGGAAAAAAATGCATCAACCTAATCTATTCATTTATTTACTTGTCTTGATTTGAATTGGTTCGGAGACT
Organism: Pundamilia nyererei; assembly: GCF_000239375.1. Lineage (NCBI taxonomy): Eukaryota > Metazoa > Chordata > Actinopteri > Cichliformes > Cichlidae > Pundamilia > Pundamilia nyererei. The sequence goes on from NW_005187556.1 coordinate 255,920, forward strand.
TTCATGAAGTGGGAACAAATCAAATCACATTTTTGATCAGACCTTGAACTCTTGCACATGCATATATTTGTGGTGTTTGATTAATGATCCTCATTTTGTCATTTGATTTTTACAGATAGGATGGAGCTGGTAGCCAGAAATAGACACTTTGATCTTTTGATGAAATTTGCTAAAATGGATATTTTCTCTCTGTGAGTTCTCAGTCATCCAGGTAATTTTAGTGGTTGAGTTAAAGCCAGCTGGACTTTCCCCCTCACTTCACATCTTTGCTCATATGATCCCAAAGACTCACATGACGACAGGGTGGGCCACTGACCAGCTCCACGGTGACCACCTTTAAGGTGTCATGCTGCGCTCCAGGCACCTTAAAAGTCAGAATCTGCATAGTAAAGTAAGAAACACAAGGAAAAAACTGTTTCGCTTCTTAAATAGGTATAGCAATTATCACACCACTAGCAATACAGCACAATATTTTTTTGTGCTTAAAAAACACTATTGCAGCACATGCATGCATATACCTGAACAGGCATATGCATGCATGTGCTTACGTTTGTTGTTGGCCTCTCGGATGGCCAGGACGCCTTTACTGGCTTTCTGGGTGAACCACTCATAAGTTGATTTAAAGGGGGAGGAGCTACAATAGCTTGTTCCTGGCAGAGAAGGCATGTGTGACATAAATGAGGAGTCAGCCAATCAGAAGAGCGTTTGGTTAAAGCACGGGTCCTCAAACTGTGTCCACTTCAGAAACCCAAAACAGTTTATCCACCAACTTTTAAACAAGCAGCTGAAACTCCCCTCACCCGAACCAGTCATGGAGGATGGTGGCCCCTCCCTGAGCCTGATTCTACTGGAGGTTTCTTCCTTTAAAAGGGAGTTCTTCCTTCCCACTCTTGCCAAACGTACTTCGATTCCTACCACAAAATGACCCTGACTCCGGCCTCCGCTCGCCGCCTTTTATTGAAAACAATTACACACAGTTACAATAGTTTACACAAGCACCTCCCCTCGTAAACCCCCCTATGGTTCTAAAAGAAGGCACTATGTGTGTATGTGTGTGCACGTCTATGCATGTGCAAGAATGTGTGTGTTTTGTGTACGTGAGAATGTGTTTGGGGTTGCCTTTGTGTGATCTCCTGCTCACCAAAAGGATCATAAAAGCAGGAAGCTTACCACACAAGAAACAGATCTTTCAGATAGGATGTGCTTAAAATAAAACCTCCCCCAGCACCAGAGTGGCTGGAGAGGTGGTCAGAGACAAAGGAATGTCTTTGATCCTATAGTTTGAAACTAAGACTTTACAAATTTAAGAAACACAATGACAACATTTAACAATTTGACTCCAACAATAACAAACGGCAACAAAAGACAGAGAGTAAGAGCATTAGGTAACATGTATAATGTCCCTTGATTAAAGAGCTCAGGGGAGGAGGAGCTCAGACTGATAAAAAGACCTGGTTTACACTCCAAATTATAATTTTTTTCTGCTCCTGGCACTCTGTGATGTCACAGAGAAAAGACATTCCTAATAAGGTCATCAGATCCTGTGTTTGTGAAGGGAAGCCAGTCAGAATAAAGCTGTCTTAAAAGGCAAGGAGCCAGTAACAGTTTGTTTCAGACATAAGACAAACTGAGCAGCAGCATAAGATGAGGACTATGAAAGTGCTGGAAATGAGCAGGACATTTTTACTACTGTGGGGACATCTGGCCTGCAGGACTGGAAAAAACAGAGAAAACAACTGGACTCCGCTTCAACACATTTCCGTCATGTGGTTTTCTTCCATTTGTTTTGGTGCTAAAAAGCAATTTAACAACTATTGTCCTCTGAAAAGCCTTTCATCACTTTCTTTTGTGCTCATACGTCCCTCACTCTCCCTCACACACACACACACACACACACACACACACACACACACACACACACACACACACACACACACACACACACA
>NW_005187556.1:257885-260072 GCF_000239375.1 Pundamilia nyererei
ACACACACACACACACACACACACACACACACACACACACAACCAGCTGTACAATTAAGTATCATGCACACTCAGTAACACACTCCCAGCTATAAATAGTTAGCACTGTTTGTCTTTATGTAGACACATAACATTTCTCCTTCTTGTCAGTTCCCATTAATTTTCTGCTCCTTTTGCACCGTCACCTCACCCGTCTCTCATTGCTCCTCTTCTACCTCCTTCTTGTCTTCCCTTCTCCTCTCTCAGCCAGAATACTAATAACCCTTTTCCCTCCGTCTCTTACTTCTTTTTACCCATCTGAAGTTTTTTTTCTATTCCTACAGAAGCTCATATTCCCCATAAATTTTCTCTGCTTGAATTCTTTCTCCTCATCTCTCAGCATGACTCAGACTTTGCCCTCCTCCTCTCTTTCATCCCTCCATCACTTCACTCTCTCAGGCGAGTTTTTATTTGGAAAGCATCCACAGTTGCTTGGGTTTCACCTCCCTTTTTTGCTCTTTCTATGTTGCTCCCCTTCCATCTAATTCCCATTCATCTCTTCATTTCTACCCATGACTGTTAATAATTCTCAACAGAAAACCTCCCATATGCTCTGCATCTCTCCGCCAAAGACAACTTTCAATTTGCTGATATGAGTCAACATTTCTCCTCTGATCAGAGTAAACGGGAGCATTTGCAAATATCATCAGACCACGAGTCTCCTCACTACAGTACGTGCAGCACCCAGCTTCCCGAAACCATGTTTTTACATGAAATGCTGAACTTTGGACTTGATATTTTTATTCTTTTTAATTTCAGGGCACATCTGGCAAAGCTCAGGGCACAGACGTCACTTCCCACCAGTGTCCCATTCATTTTATTTTCAGCTATGAAAGCTGAAGGTAAAAGCAGAATGACTCATTCTGTGTTCGACAGTTTCAGAGTATTGTTTGACTCTGACTAGCTCCCTGTGAGTATGAGTGCTTTCAGAGCCTTATACAGCACTGTGCAAAAGTCTTGAGCCACCCCTCATTTCTTTATATTTTACTATGAAAAATGGGAAACAAGTGCAGGAATTTGTTGAAATGTGATGCATACATGAAAATTATAGTATATAAGGTACGAACAGAGTTCTGTTCAATTCTAACAAGTCCATATTTAGTATGAGCACCTTTAATCTTCAACAAAGTCTGAACTATCTGAGACAGGCTTTCTTTAAGTAGTGTTCTGGAAAAGTTCTCCAGCTTTTTAAAAGGAAATTCAAAGCTTTTCTTTCGATTCTCACTAGTATTGGTTCTGTTCTATGTTCAGATAATCCCTCACTGCTTCAGTAATGTTGAGTTTCGATCCATAACTGATCACCAGTCTCCAATTAACCTAACCCCACTAACTGCATGTCTGAGGAAGGAAGAGAACCCACGCAAACTCCACCTGGCCAGGTGGTGGGAATCAAACTCAGGAGCTTTTTGATATGAGGCAACACTGCTAATCACCACGCATGGTGGATTAAAATCCAACTGTATTTTTGTACTTGTCTAGTTTCCTCATCTTTTCAAAGACACTTTGCACACCATGCTAAGATACCCAATGTTTGTTCATCCCTTGAGTGAGGGCCCTGTTTATGATTGAGTTATTTATTGGCCACTGACTTTAGCGCTGGGTCTAAAACACATTCCTCTGAAAATGAACAAGTACAAGAACTGACATGGCATTAAAATAGGTCCAAAAGCAGCCGATGTCCAAAGAAGAACTTTGGCAAATCTTCAGAAAAACCTTGAGAACTGTTTCTGACGACCACTTTAAACATTTTTAAAGAATGCCTAGATCCTTGGAAGCAAAATACAAGGCAATGATGTACAGTACTGAATATCAGCTTTTATACTCTGCTGTCATGTTTTTGTTCAAAAGAGGATCCATCTGCAGAGAAACTGAATGAAGAAATGAAGTCAATCTTTACTCTGGCAAAGATGATCTGTTTATAAAAGTGGTAGAAAAAACAAAAATCAAGCCTAACACAAACCAGGATCTGACAAACACAGTCAGAGAGATAGACGATATACAAAATGAGCTGAATGAGATACAGACGTAGGTGAAAAGAATTAGGGAATTAAAGAAGACAAGCGACAGAAGCCAGAGACAGGAAGTAGAGCTACTTAAGATGCAGAAAATTAAAACAGGAAGTGACTGTAAGTGAGACAGAAAAAGACG
>NW_005187556.1:261532-263403 GCF_000239375.1 Pundamilia nyererei
AAGGATCCGGTTTGGAGAGTAAGGGTGAAGAAGCTCGATGATATAAATGGGGGCCTCTCCTTGTAGAGACATAAAAGTAAGAGTGAGGATTTTAAACTGATATCTGTATCCAATTAAAACAGGAAGTGACTGGTGAAGCCTAGCATGCTGACAGTGGTCAGTCAAAGTGGTCACCCCCTAACTTAAGGCTCTGGAAAATAAATGAGCTATAAAAATTCCAGCCACCATACAGTTGTTAAGAAGAGGGAATGTTTTAGGAGAGATCAAATGTGTGTTTCACTGCTATAAACATGTTTACTTCAACAAGGCAGTTTATCAAGATCGACTAACGTTTGAAGCCCCTAATCACACGATCGCCCTTTAATAACACCATCAATTCTCTGCTGATTATGGAGTTGAAGATGTGAGGATATTGCAGTACAACCCCATGCTTATCATTTTACTGGTCACGTTAAAACTCTTAGCTGAATATGTTTAAACATCTTTTATTTGTCATAATTTTCAGATAAAGACAGACTGCTTTTTTACACCAATGCAGAAGCTCTGACAGCTAACTTAGAACTCATAGAGATTCTTAGTTTACCTGACTCCCCTAAATGTAAAACACTCATCTTTAATGTCATTAATTACTTTATGGCATTTTTTTTCTTGACATTTAAAATGTTTGCTGTGAAGAAATGTCAAAATGATTGGAGTCACAGCTTATTTACTCATCATTTTAATTTATGGATCATATCATTTTATAGACAATGGCTTAATGACTCCACTGATAAACATTACTATATAATTATGTTTTTGAAAAGTATACTTCAAAGCACCAAATGATTCTCACACTGAAAGGTTGTGTGGACAAAGTGAAACAGTAACGTTTGCCAAACTTAGCACCACAGCGGCCGACAGCAAAGACTCTCGGGCTTATTCTGGGATACTTTCATTATGCAAATGTTGTTTTGGTCAGATTTGGTTCCAATGTTATGACACACTGGACATCTGGCCCTTCGAGTTGTATCTGTAGCTGAAACTCTTCTTTGTCAACACTGTTGTGAAGAAAAACTGCACGTGTGGGAATCATTTGAGCTAAATATTCATTTCTGTCTGGTGGATGGCTTTTAGATTTAAAGAAGCATATTTGCCAAAGAGAGCAGCTTTGTTCTGCTGCTGTATCAGTGCAATAAACAAAGTAACGTGTTTTTTGTGCAAGGTGACAGTAGAGAGCCTACTTAGTTATCGTTAAAGCTCTCTGACAACATTTAGACTTGTTTTTCTATTTTATGTTGAAGACTCAGGAAACCAATCCAGTGAGCTGGGCATGTTGTAAAGGAAACTGGTGTTGTGGCAAAGAAAGTCCACAACGGCACATTTACATTTGTAGTTTTTGCTGTATTTGGACTTGCAAATAGTGAACTTGTCAAAATGGAAACTGCTGAAGGTCGGGCCAGTTTTAAAAGAGAAGCTGATGTTTGCTCTCTGTACAAGTTTAGTGGGCTATAGTTGAAATCACAAGTACACATGGTCATAATAGGCTTTCATGGAGAGATCTAAAAATAGCAAACACACTGAAAGCAGTCTGGAGATGCAACAGGAAATGAACTTGAAGGGGAAATCTGCCAAATTCTAATCAGGTCTGACTTCTTTGATTTGAGTAATGACTAGATTTTTTAAAATGTCAACCTTTCTTTTGTTCCTCAGGCTGCCATTTAAAATTGGCCACAAATGTTTTTTTTTTCAGGACATAAAAAACCACAGACAAACAGACAAAACGCCGGGCATGGCTTCATTTGATCCTGTTAGGTATTTGTAGGAGATTTTGTCATAATTCTTGAGTTATGGCCAAAAACACATACTGACCTTGACCTTCACATATGACCTCT
>NW_005187556.1:264887-274906 GCF_000239375.1 Pundamilia nyererei
TGCTTGTTTATCTAACAGTGACAGTGTTTCCCGCTCAGGCTTGGCTCAGTCCCTACTCACACACACACACACACACACACACACACACACACACACACACACGGTGAGAGTTATGAACAGGAAGCTCCGAGATTGACTCTTGCAGGATGAGTCAGAACCGGGCTCGGCGCACTCAGGTGTGCGCCTGAACGCTCAGATCATGTAGGTCATTTCTGTGAAGTCAATGCTACACACACGCGCACACACAACATTGTGAGGACCCCTGTTGACCTTATGCATTGATCTTTCCCTTCCAAAGGTTTAGGCTCTAACAGCCTGGATTCACCTTTTTACATTTTTGCCCAGAAATCACAGGGAAAAAAGGAAAACCATTTCTTTGCTTAGAGCGCCCCCTACACTATCATTCCAGAGTGCGCTACTCTTCCTTCTTGTTACTTTTAATTTTCTTGCTCCAGTTTCCGATTTTTTGGACTCGTTTGTATCATTGCATCAAAATCATTTGGAATATTATCTCAGTTTCACAGTGTTGGTATCAGATGCTGTTAGCCAGGAATTGTTGGCTTGTCGTAAATTAGCAATTTTCCAGTGTTCTTGAAATTAAAACAGCACAAGAGAGAACAAACTTACCCACTTCCTTAGTGACGCTACTGTTTTTTGGGTTCATTGGTACTTGAACCCTATAGATGGTTATGGGCGTGCAGTTAGCTAACTAGAACTTACAGCTATGCCAATGACATAACCTCCTTCTACTGGCTGAAAATGTTTTGGTGGTTTGTAGCCAACGCGACACTATAAGTCTCAGAGTGAATTTCGGCTAAACCTTCAATAATCAAATTTTAAATTCAGTGTTTAAAACGTTAAAAGAAAGCGCTCTTGCTCCTAAGGTCTGGAACTGGTCTACAAAGAGACAAGAGTACAAATGTGCTCATTGTACATTTAAATGTTCAGTGCCAGTTTAAAACTAAATTGTAAGTCAGTCAGGAAGGAGTGCAAGGTGAACATGTTCAGGCAGATACAGGACTTTCAGCACAGCATAGACAAGCAGCAGTAGTGTGGTCATTTGTAGTTTAGGAGGTGGTGCTTTCTGTGAAAATTCCCACATGCCAGTGCCACTAAAGTCTCTCTCCACTACAAATACCACAACCCAAGATATCCCAAACTGCTGATAAAGAAAAGTGTGGTCACCTCTCTGCATGTGTATTGTCATTTCCCATTATGTGCAGCATCCAGCTGTTGTGTCCTGCCTTCACATGCTCATATGTGATGACACACACATTGTACCAGAGCCATGATCCCCTCCCTCTATCTACACTATCACAGCCTCATCAGCTCCTTTATGAAAACAAATGGAGGGTGCTGGAGGACTTAAATAAAGGAAAATTTGACCTTTGGTTGTCATTGAGCAGAGCCGGTAAAGGATGGCGAGGGACTGGGGCAGGGACTGTAGTGGGTGAGGAAGGATAAAGAAGAAGAGCAGAAGCTTGTGGTGTGAAGATCCAAAATAATATCCTGGAGCGTTTATTTGGTCTCATAAGTGGGTGTGTTCCCCTTTGTGGTTAGGTTTTTTTTTCTTATCTCCTCTGGCTGATTCTCTCTCCCTCCCTTCCTCTTCTTCTCTCTCTATTATTTGCTGTGTCAGAAGTAGATCAAAGCACATTATGCTAGCTATGCGCCGGCCACGTTATCTAACTCCAGTTGATATTTTCATTTTTGGAAATGTGTGCTCCAGACGCTGTGAGGAGTGAGCTGAGAGTGAGGTCTGGAGCTGACTGTCTGCACGCAGGGGAGACAAAGCAATAAAAAGTGGGACTGTTCACAGAGGATAAATGAGACCAAAAATATCTTAGCAAAGTATCAGAGCTAAACCTACACCGACAATAACAGAGTTTTTAGAAATTTTTGCTTTCACTGTATCTCCACTTTAATGGGATTTAATTTTGTTTCCAACTCTGCAAGTATTAGGTGTCTGTCTCTGAACAGGAACTAGGTTTTGGAAGTCAGTCTAAAACAAAGAGTTAATCTAGGAAAACTACAATGAGACAGACATAAAACAACTTCTGTGGATGAATATTGTGTGACCTTGATCAGGGACACAGTAGCGGCATTGTTGGGACGAGCGCGCTGAAGAACTGAAGGAAAAGGTGGAGGCTCACAGCTGCTGAGTACATCAAAAAGAGAAAGCAAAGCTGCTTCTTTGCAGAATAAAAAACACTGTTATTGTTATTGCACTTCTGTGTCCTCGTCATTGTTTACCAGCGCAGAACAAGCAATAGCTCAGACTTTGACATTTTAATTTCTGCTGCTTCTTAGGTTTGGTCTTACCACCACAGTACCCCTCCACATGTTGGTAGATGTAAAGTTCTACTGGGGCACAATTGGCCATGACTCAGTACGCACAGTTTGCTGCACAGTTACTTAGATATTCAATTCAATTATTTTTTAATGTAGTGCCAAATCAAAACGAGCGTTACCTCAAGGCACTTGAGGCGCTTCACAATCAACAACCCTTTACAAGTAAGCACTTGGTGACAGTAGGAAGGAAAAAAGCCCTTTTAACAGGAAGAAGCCAGGGAGCCAACAAAGAGAAGCTAATAAAGGAGAAATGTGGTTCTTTCTGGTTCCTGTCAGTATTTTTGTTGCATCATTGCCTGATAATAATGAATTACAGTAGTTCACCCTAGAAAATATAAAGTCATTAACTAATTTATTAGGCATTACTCTTAGAGGGGATGCGTCTCATTGTAGAGATCTTGTGCAAATTCAGTAAGACAGTTTACATCTGGCTTCCTACATACATTAAGCTGAATATCATCTGCACACTCCCCGAGAAAAGCATGTATACTGTAAACAGAACTGGTCCCAGCACAGAACCCTGTGGAACTCCACAGTTAACCTTAGTGTGTGATTTGCACTCCGGAGTCTTTTAGATAAATATGATTCAAAACACTGCAGAACAGTACCTTTAATAACTATGGGATTTGCTAATCTCTCTAATAAGATATTGTGGTCAACACTATTGAACGCTGCACTGCGGTCCTGCAGAACATGCACAGAAATGAGTCCACTGTCAGATATACAATGAACTCCCCTTACTTTGCTCACTGTTTCTATTCCATTCCATTTATACTCTGAGATCTGCATGCACTACTTTTGAATTAATTATTCAGTTGTACTTTGTCACTCAGAGTAGGGTACAGTTTTTCCCCACTAGACAGATGCCTGAAAAATGTTACACAGGCACCAGTTCATCATCAAACTAGTCATTTTTCTAAGTGCATCACATCATTCAGGAGCTTGCACTATTACTTATAGCAGTAATGGCTTGAAGCAATTGTTTTCTGTTTGACTTTCAGTCTCTTAGAACGTAGTCCACTCTTCTTTACAGCGGTGCTGCGGTTCATCGAGGTGTGTGGACATTCATTTATGAGCTCTTAAGGTCCCGCTACAGCATTTCAATGAGGTTGCAGTCTGGACTTTGACTGGGTCAGCACAACACCTTGATTCTTTACTTTTTCAGCCATTCTGTTGCATATTTTCTGCGTTGCTCGGGATCATTGTGCTGATTTAGTTTCAACCAAGTTTTAGCCGTCATACAGATGGCCTCACTAGAATACTCTGGTACACACAGCAGTTAATGGTTGACTCAGTCACTCTGAGTTGCCCAGGTCCTGTGGCTGCAAAATAAGCACAACTGCTGACAACCTGACATGAGGTATTTGTGCTGAATTGTGTGTTTTGTTTTTCTCCAGTTGTGGTGCTTTACATTATGACTAAACATCAGCACTTTGGTTCAGTCTCCGTCTGTCCAAAGAGCTTTGTCCCTTTGTCTTGTGCTCTGTTCGGATGTAGCTTTGCAATCCATAATTGAGCAGCATTGTTGTTATTAGAGATAAGAGGCTTTCTCCTGACAGCCCTTTGAAACAAGCCACATTTTTTCAGTCTTTTTCTAATTGTATGGTCATGAATTTAACTAACTTTAGCCTGTGGAGTGAGAAATGTAGTTCTTGGGTTTTCTACAGTTTCTCTGAGCATTGCATGGTCTGACCTTGGATTGGATTTGCTGGGATGATTGTGGCATTGTGTTATCACACACCTAAATACTCCAGACGAACACGCTGCCAATATGTCTGCTTTTATAGAGGTGCTCACACTCACTGATGATCAGTTAATTTAGTGCATTTAATTAGCAGCACCAGGCTGCTATACACCCTCTTCTTTCCTTTGGAGGCAGTAAGGGTGGACTTAGCTTTCACAGAACTGCACAGAACTCCATAAAAACTGTATTTCTCTGACTGTAAATGTGAACTTTAGCTTATTTTTGATCATTTGAAAGTGCTCTAATGAGTTACCTTCTTAGTAGTTAATGTTATAATGTGGCTGATTAGTTTTTAATGGCAGGAATCTTGCAATGCAACAAGTTAACTTTAAAAAATAAGGTTGCCCAACGATGCTTACCACCTAATATGTATTACAGTGTATAATAATAGTAATAATAATGATGCAGCCCACAGAGGACAACAAAAAAAACAACAAAAAAATCAAACGATGCATCAAAGCAGGCAAAAACAGTCTTCTAAGAGCCCCATGATGAACACCATCAGGATAGTTTTACTGTCGTATCACATTATTTATTTTCTTTAAAGGATCAGAATGCTTCTAAAAATCAGACTGGAGGGTTGAATGAAAAGTGATGGGACCTAGAAGAGACACGCTGCATGACAGAGCTTGTTAAATCGGTCAGGGTGATTGGACAGCCCTCCCCTCCCTCCAAATTATTGCCTGCAGAATATTTCCTGCTGCGTTACTTGTGAGGAACATCTATTCTTATATTCGGCCTGAGTGAGAGCGGCGGCTGCTAAAAATAGATCCGGGGTAAAAGAGGGAGGTCAATCAGAGACGGAGGGAGGGAGAGGAGGGAAAATGTTACAGTAAATATGGGTCAACAGCTTGCTCTCTGTGTTCCTTTGTGTCACATTCACTTTTCACCCTTGACTCTGAGCTTCTGTCAGGTGATCTGCAGAAAAGAAAATAAGACATGAGGCCGCAGTATCATCGTGCTTAAGCCTTTCATCACTCAGCTGTGTGTTTCCTGCAGAGTGCCATTTAACCAAAGCATCACCGCCTGTCATTACACTCAATTATCCTCCAGCAACACTAGAGCTGATGTTTAACAGTCATCACTCAGACAGCAGGACAGTCACACAGAAAGGCTCTCAGGCATACTGCAGGATCTCTATCTCCAAACTCTCCAATCAGGCCCAGAAAGACGTTCTGCAGAAACTCGCACTAATAAAATCGATCTCGCATCAGAGGATCGAGGCGTCGTCTGGCTGATGCGCTTCACATCCATAAATTGTCACCACAGTAGATTTAAGACCACTTTACATGGAAAACTAAATCAAAAGCAGCAAACTGGGTTAGTAGTGTAAGGCTAAATACACTGGTTTAAGGAAATGTTTTACTAAATTCTTTAATTTAAGCCTTGAAGAGAGACTTTCAAACCAAGCTTTGCATGGCAGATGATGGAATCAAGGCTGTGGAAAAATCTTTAAAAAGGAATAAAAATCACTTTTGTGCTGAGCCCTTATTTTCAGGGATTTTTCCAATGACAAACAAAGTTAGCTAAAAAACTCAATCAACCTCTGTAAGCATTAGACTCTAGTTTAGACCCTAAAATAGCAGTTTGGGGAAAAACAGGAACAATTTTAACACAATGCCTCTCTGTCTCAGATGGAAGAAAACCAATGTAAAGGAAATACAACGTTATCTTTTGTTGGGGTTCCAAATTGCTGAGCCTTCACATCACTGGCACCCTCCTAAATAAAAAAATCCACTATGCAGAGAAGCTATGAAACACAATCCAAAAGAGAAATTCAAATGAATTAGTATTTCTAACATGTTGCTCTACGTTAATGCCACTACATGCAGCTAAAGTCTAGAAAAGCATCAATATCATGACCTTCTTCAGTCCATGCGTCATATTTTGGACATCCACTCTAGGTTAGGTGCATCTAACAACTGTTCAGCTATTTGTTAATGCAAAGTTAATCACATGACTGAGTGCATTTAGACACACATGGTCAAAATGACCTCTGGTGGTTTAAATTTAGCACCAGGATAGAGAAGACAGGTGATTTCATGTGTGACATGATTGTTGTTGTCAGGTGGGCTGATCTGACTTTTTCAGAAACTACCGATGTACTGGAATTTTCCCACACAGCCAGCTAGGTTTACAGAGACTAGTCTAAAAAAAGAGAAATTCAGAGGTCAGAGGAAAATGGCCAGTGGTGATAGGAAGTTGAAGCGGTTGCTATAGCAGCAGAAGAGCATATCAGATGCCTCTCCTGTTAACTAAGAACAGGAAACAGAGACTAGAGTTTGAAAAATGTTGCCTGATCTGATTAATCTCAATTTCTGCTGTGATGTTTGAATTTGGCAAGAAAAATGGGTCCATTCTGTCCCATATCAGCGGAGCAGTCCGGTGGTGGTGGTGTAATGGTTTAGAAATACTCTTAAAATAGGTAACAATGGAAGGATTAAAATGTGGTTTCCTTGAAGAGGAGGCGCTTTAAGGTATCTTTAAGGTGCAGTTAAAAGACTTTGTCAATCAGGACATTTGTTCGAGGTAAGAGTTTGATAAACCACTTTCATCACCGCAGCACAACACTGAATAAATGTTTACTCACACGTCTGATTTCCAGCTACAAAGAGCAGCAACTGAGTCGTGGACCCATTTTGGACGGCAAATGCCAGTTTTTGAAGTTGTAAATGGGACTAAGTGTTGGCTGATGCTTTGGCTTGTAGTTTAGGATACATTTACAGCAAATGTGTGGAAGAGAGTTGCCTCTGAGCAGCATCAAATTACTGCTAATGCCTCGAAATTCAAAGTGAAAGTGGCAAAAGCAGACATGTTACGATCACCTTCTACCTTCCAGAACAGATCAAACATGTTGGTTATTTTTCACCTTTCAATTTGTCCACCATCTGCCATCATGAGAAATGAGCCTGAGCCTTTTTGATGGGAGGAACAGCTCGGAGCGGTTTCTTTCTTGAACCAGCAGCTCTCCACCTAAATCCAGACCAGAGGCTGACAAAAGGCAGAGCAGAACAGAGACTGTTTAAGGCTGGATGCATTTCACTGTTACTGCTTTCTTGTTTACAATAATTGCACTGACAGTGAAGTGCACTTGGAGCTGGATGCAGGAAACTGAATATCACAGGTGCTGGTCACCATCACATTGAGGCAGATCAGCACTTGGCACTTGTTGTTTTGAGCATTGCAAAAATTTCAGATTTTATATTGGTGCTTTTCTGTCACAGTATGTATTTACAGATAAACACTTTGATGTGGCGTGTCAAAGTATCACGTCTAAAAACTCTTTAACTTTTAAAGCCGTTCTTCTTTTCACCCGTCCTGCTTTTATCTCACTGCAGTAATTTTTGCTCTTACAAGCAAAAAATGGAAGCATCTGTTTTCTGCTGGAAGCTTTCCTAAACCCACTGAACAATACCTGCACAGACAAAGCAACACTAATTTAGCATTACATTAGTCCCACTGAAAACGCTATGTCAAGATGAACAGAATCAACTTTTGGAGATTTACTTTGCTGGATGATTGAGAATGCATCAAGACATCACCTGTTTTACTTTGTAGCAAATAATCAAACTACAGATATAAGACTTTTTTTTTGTTTAATAGCTCAACATTCTGGCTTCAGGAAACATAAAAAAAAAATGTAATTATATCAAGTAGAGGGACATATACTGAATCACCTTGTAATATGCAAACTAGTACCAGGACAAAGCTAAATATCCAAAAAGGTCTGCAAATAAAAGAAAGTGTTTGCAGGCCTCAATGAGTGGCTGCACCTGGCTGATTGAAGGAAAGCATGGCCTCAACAAGAGGGCTGCCAGCTGAAACAACTCAAAGGATTATACAAATCTTTCAGGTAGAAAATCCGAGAAAAGATTTCAGTTGTTTCTCATAAGCTTTGCCTAAAATATTCATTGCATGAAAACAAAGTGAGAAGGTTATGAAAGCAAAACACATGGGCAAAGAGTCTGGACATAAAGCCTGAATAAATATGACCTGAAAATAGAAAATAAACAGCAAAAGAAAAGTGCAGAAACAGGAATCAGAGTTTGTGACAGAACTGCAACAAACTAGCTGAAATTCAGATTCACGTTCAGGAAAGCCAAATTAAAACCAACACTAATAGTTAAACAAAAAAAATCAAGGTAACGACGAGCTAAAGAGAACCAAGACAAGCTTGTGTACTGTGTTTGGATGAAAGTGATCTTTAATGATGAAGCACAAATTAGCAACGGGAAATCCATTAATTAAACAGAATTCAGTTTAATTAATGTTTATGATGCCAGGATAACTATTAAAGAAGAAAATAGCTGTTTTTTTATAGAAAGAAAACAGAAGTGAGGTGATTCCACAATTTTGTGAAGGTTTTCAGAAAGCCACATAGGATTCAATCACCTGGGGCATGAAAAACAACAAAACTAAATTTGACGTAAATCTGGCACTAATCCCTTCAAGGTTTTCCCCTTGAGAAGCTCCAGACCACTCCCAGTGCTCCTGTCATTTTTAGATCTGCTCATTTGATTCATGCTGGATCTCCTCCCCTGTCACAACAGTGGCCCTTAAACTGGAACTTAATGGTAGGTAGGAGGACAAAGTTTGGTTGTGAGTCATCTTTGTTTTCGAACGGTGATGAAAGAAAGGTGTCTCTTTGTGTCAGATGTCCCCTCCTCAGGTCTCAGAACAGTTTAGAAATGCTCTGAACCTTTCAAACACATCTCGTGAGTTCGAGGAGGTTGTTAAAAAGTGGCCAAAGGCAGCGTGAAACCTGGGTAAACTAAAGAGAGAGAGGGGCAGAGTCTTAGAAAGTTTTAGGTTTGCATGTTTTCCAATTAACATTTTGATGCAGGATTTAAAAAATGTTAATGGGCAGAACTGGAAATATGTGAAAGGTGTCCTCTGTCAGTGCTGAAATGAAGTGCAGATTCATGCCAGATGATGCACTTCGAGGAGATCTATATAATCCATGGATCTGTGGTTTTCCATTATGGAGTGGCTTTGCAGTTCCCTCATACTTACTGTGAGTGTGAGCTGGTGCATGAAAGTGCCAGAGTTGGCAGCCGTAGTTTGAGGCTGAGACTCCACACACGGCAACACTCTTCCTATCAGCATGCAGTGCCAGCTGGCTTACAGCTCGTGTGTGTGCAGTTAGTACATTTACTGTTTGTACTTCTGTTACTTGGAAGTTAGAAAAAAGGGGGGAAATGATCATAGTCCAATATTTAAAACCCAGCTCAAGTCCAATATCTAATTTCTTTTGTTGATGTTTTTGAGCTGCATTGCTCTGAAACTGCTTTACCTGCTTTGGTCATTCAGTCAGACTTAACAAAGGGAGCAAGATCCCGAATCAGTTAAATTAGGTTCGATTTGGGAACCCATTAACTACTCCACTGTCTGGAGCCAATAGCCTCCATCCAGGCCAAGATTTTATCACTGTCATTGTTTCCAAAAGTGGATCGTTTTCAAAATGCTAATTATAAAAGCTAAACTGTAGCTAAAGGTTATCAGATGTTTTTTCTTTGTTGGCAGCTTGTTTTTACATTATGAGGCTAATAACAAAAAAGAGACTCGTGTTAGTGGCCCGTAAAACAGTAGGAAGAAGACTCTGGTTGTGCAGGGCTGGACAGTACGGGATTTCATTCACATTTAACTAAAAGCAGATGCATGCACACTATAAAATGTGGAGGTGGTACCATGACTGCGAACACAGTCAAAGATGATGTTTTTAAGAGTCAGCAACAGAAGCGCAAGTTACCGTGAAAGCTTTGTGAGTAAAAAGCCAATAAGAGTCCTTTATGACACAACCACATCAGCAAGCACAAAGGTAAAGAAGAGTCTTCTTAGCTGCTGCTGTGCATTGCCGGTTTGCTCAGATTAAAGCGTGTTTAATATCTTTAAGTTTCATAGATTTCTTGTAGACTTTGATGCA
>NW_005187556.1:275571-301830 GCF_000239375.1 Pundamilia nyererei
ATTAGAAAGACTCCACTTTGCACACTTTTAATGAGCAGAGCTGTGGAAACAAAAATGTGGAGATTTCAGAGACCGAGTCACCTCTGAGTGAGCATCATGAATATTTTGCTCACGTTTCCACTGTGAAGCCCTTAATTAACAGACTTTACTGCTTCAGCATGGCCACGATGGAGCATTGGTCGGCTCAGTGAGCAGCAACATTGCAGTGTTACTGAGGTTTGCTGCGGAATTAGAAACATTTAATGGCATGTCGGTCTGGAAATTTGATAACTACCGTGGCAATCAGGGACCGCACCTCTCTGCAAAGGCCGCTGTCTTGTTTTGCAGTTGTAAAGAAAGGATCCTTCGACTCTGAAGTTCAAAGGGTTCTTCTGTTGTCTGTGGGCCTCTTCTCCACAAAGTTTCATGAAGTGTAGCTTGATGATTTGTGTGCAGTGATCATATAACAGATTTACCGTCACATTTCCATTGTGTATATCAATATTACAGGAACATTAATCCTGGAATCTATACATTTACAGTCTTCTGTTTGTCCACGCTGGTGCAACCTGAGATGTTATGTGATCCGTTGCTCTGCTTTCGTTTCTTTGTTTCATCTGGCAGCAAACAACGACAGAGGAAGACGCTCTGACCGAGAGTAGAGAGCACACTCAGTGTTTGGCAGACAGCAGCTCGATTTCCACATAAATACACCCAGGTTGGATAATGCAAGTGGCATCTGATGTGACACTTGGCCTGTGCGGTCATCTGTGAATGCAGTGGGATCACAGTGGAGTCCTGCTGGTTTTATTTTTAGCTAAATCGATTCAGGCCACTAATGGAAAACGAAGGTGATGCCTTTTTCTGACTCGCCCGTTTCTCAGTTTTCTCAACTAAATCTGCATCACAGTGGCTACATTCCTGCTCCCGGTCCTCAACACGGAAGCCTGAAGCTGCCATGCCAGATGCATTTTAGATGTGACGAGCAGCTTGGAAAGGAACTAAAAGCAACTTATAAATGGCATCCAGAGACAACAGCTTGAATTTCAATGCCTAAAAAGGTGACGTCAGTAGACTGCGCACCACTCACGTTCACAGCTCCCCTTGTCGCTGCAGTTTTATGCACATTAAAGGAGTCAGTTTGACCTGCATTGAGAAAATATTTAATTTTACTGCAGTAGAAACGTGATTAAAGCTCAAATTATGTAATTTAAACATAATTTATACATATCACAGAGATCCCAGCACACATGTAAAGGAGAGATCAGATTTACAGACTGCAGACTTCAGCAACCAAAAGCGTCCTCAGACATTTCTTAATTAATTGTATCAACCCACTTACCCCTCGCCAAGGTCACAGGTTTAGGCTGGAGTCTGTCCCAGCACACATTGTCCTTTTATGCAAAAAACACCATCAAGAAAAGCACTAAAGCTTATCTGTTGGCTCTCCACATACTTTGATAGCACGGAGTGTCTCCCTTGGTCATATTGTCTGGCCTGTTTATCACTTATAGGTTCAGAAGGTTTTTGTCAGCTGTGTTGTTAGCAGGTATCAGCCATAGACATTCCTTTGGTTTTCATGACTGTCCCCTCATCAAGAAAATCCTTAGTTTTTACCATAGTTGGCTGACTAATGGCTTAAAACTCCAAACTTATGTACAGTAGTTCACCTTAGGCCACGATGATAGAAAACTAGCAATATTTAGAGGAACTACAAACTGTTAGAAGGTTTCTGTAGGTCTGTCACGTCTGCTGTGTGCGGCTGGTAGAAAGGACCCCAAACGCAGACTCGCAGAGGCAAAGATGAACTTAAAAAAACTCAGCTGGTTTATTGCTGGTAGTTAGGAATACAAGATAAACTGGAACACAGGTACCCTAACAAGGTCTGCTAATCATATTGGCTGCCCTGTTTCCAGATCCAGACTGTCATTCCTCTTTTTGGTGTGTTTTCTGTCTGCCTCCGCTCTTTATTACGCTGCAACTTCCACAATCACCTGTTTTTATTTTTTTCTTTGAATTATACTCAAACTTTAATGAAGTCTCCTATAAAAAGGATATTTTTAAGTTCTGTAAATATGCAGTGCTTGTTGAGTTGGTGAGTAAATGTCTTTAATTAGTCAGACTCGAGTATTAATCAAAATAAACCCAGAACTGTGTGGAAAATGTAATGCAGAAATTAAGTAATCAGATATTGTTCAAACTTTAAGAATGATTGGAAACAAGAACAAGGACGTGTGTTTTGTGCCACACAACAGCACAATAGTGCATTTTGTTAACTTTGTGTTAACATCCCCAGATGGTACGGATGTGAACACTAGTGACCTGGGAAGTAATTGCGTTTCACTGCATGAAAGCATGTTGCATTGTGTAACGGTGACTTCAGATTCTGGCTCAAACGTGAACGGTTGACCTCTGGGATTTGCTGGCAGCTAACCCGTCACAGCAGAGTGGACTTTTTGGAAGTGGGGCGCCAAAGTCACAAGGGGTGAAGAGAGGTGATGCGCAAAGGCAAACGTGATGTGTTTTGTGGACATTAAACCTTCCACTGGACCCTGAAAATAAAATTATGAACCTGTGAATGAACACAAAGAGGTCTTTAAACTGTCAAACACTCCCTTGTGTTTGTTCTTCTGTCAGGTGTGTTTGAGGTATCACCTTACACAGGAAAGCCCTCATCCCTCCCTACACTAAAAATATTGACTTTTTGATACCACTGTTGACAGACGGACTGACGAATGCTCTGTGCACTAAGCAGTGTGTGTGTGTGTGCATAGAAAAACACAAATGCACACATTTGATGGATTGTGTGATCTTGCTGCTGAGTCAAAGGGTGACAGATACATGGAATGAGGTGACCAGTCAATAATGTGATTGACGGATTTCCCAGGATCATCTGAGCTGTAAGGCAGAGAGAGAAAGAGAAATACATCCTGAAATCCGGACAACGTTTAGATCACATTATCTACATCTGATCTAAGTTATAGTGTGAATAGATCTGCTGGTATAACCGTTTCAGCTTCCTACTGAGGTAATTCCTCAGGAAAAGAGAAAAAAGATTACGTTTTCCAATAAAGGATAAACAAAGAACACATTTCAACACTCCGTGCAGGCACAGATGCTTAGATTGCAAGCAGGACCTCACAGTGAGGTAGGTGATCAGACACAGGTGTAGCACAAAAACAATGGGTTTCAGGGTGAACATTATGTAGGGTGATAGCCCCACATTTTAAGTTTCAGCTCATCCAAGCCATGTGGACAGTTGTAGAGCGTGACAGTTCAGTTTATATGGTGGGGAAGCCATTTCTTTACAAACCTGGCTTTGCAGACATGGAAGTTGAAATAGGAAAGAACTTTCCAGAGTTTTTTCTTCACAGAGAAATTTCATGGAGAGTCAGGGTGAAATGTCCATGTATTTTAAAGTAACAACCACATCTCCAGTTCAGGTCTGCAGGAGGGTGTTGAACCTACTCCGACTGACATTGGGTGAGAGGGGGTGTACGTCACAGGGCCAAAGATTCACATCTACGACCAACGAGCACTCTGGGTGAACCCACACAGGCTCAGGAAGAACAGCTGCATCCTTAAAGGTTTTTGATTATGGGGATATTATTTGCATGCATGCCTCTTCCACACTTTGTTGTCTAGACTCTTTCTGCCGCAGCTCTTTACATCACTGTGTACTTTGCAATCTGGTTTCTTGACCTTCATTAAGTCTAAGGAGATACCAGGACGGGTATATTTTAATGCACAAAGTCATACTGAGCAAGCTCCCTACATCTCTGTTAACACTTATAGACAACTGGCATGATTTGCAGTCTTCTTGATGATTCTGTTTTTGGGTATGCAGGATTTTTTCTGAACTTTGTAGAACAGAATTCTCATGAAATAAGATTCAGAGAAGAGCACATGAGGCGCTCACGTGTAATCGGTGCATTGTAATGCAAACTCTGCACGGATGAGTCGGCACATTCACTAAAAACTAGCAGGCATGCAGAAATCTGCACAGATCCTCAGGCTCAATGTCTGATGACAACATTTTTGTCACTCTGACCTGAGTGTACCCTAGTGGCCTATTGTGTTACGTACGGTTAAATAAAGGTTAAATAAAATAAAACCTTCTTGCTGAGAGCCACCACAGCACAAACCCTAGCTGTGAATTAATTTAGTCAAACACTGTTCATTAGATGGTGAGTATGAAGTTACTCTCATCATCTTGCTGATGTGTGTAGCCATCTGCCAAAAAGAAATTTCCAATTTAGGAAAAAAACTCCTGCTTTCCTTGAAATGGCACCATTAAATCTGGGAACACAAACAACCAACACAACTAAAACAAGTTCCCTGAGTTCTCTTTGTTACAGTTAACACCAGAAAGCACGTCTTTGTTTCATAAAACCTCCCAAACCGCTCAGCCACCGGCCTGGACCTTGAATTGCCTTAAACTGCTTTCTTGGATAAATTTGAGATGCTAGTTTTAAGAGTTTAAGGAAAAGTGGGCTCAACTTATGAAGACAAATTTACTCTAAGTTCATTCTTGTGTGTGAAATTGTCTTTAGTGGCTAAGAAGATTGTAAAAGATAAAATCAGATTGCGCTCTTGTAACTGGACGCACACTTGTGTGTTACTCACTGTGACGACATCACTGAGCATCTCACACAGAATAATTTAAAAGCTCCAAGAGGACAGAGACCTACAATGACCTGAGATTATCACACAAGCCTTCAAAACGAGTCTCTGGCTGTAAAAACAAGGCTGCTGTCAAACACAATAACT
The DNA here is from genome assembly GCF_000239375.1 of Pundamilia nyererei. Classification (NCBI taxonomy): domain Eukaryota; kingdom Metazoa; phylum Chordata; class Actinopteri; order Cichliformes; family Cichlidae; genus Pundamilia; species Pundamilia nyererei. The sequence goes on from NW_005187556.1 coordinate 280,321, forward strand.
GAACAGCTGCAGATTTATGCAGTCTACGTTTCAAGCGAGCACTGCTTACAGCAGCTGGGACACCGTTGAAATCTCATGAGGATACAGCAATCGAAATCAAGCAAAAACATCTCAGAAGTAATAAAAGAAGAAATAAATATTTTACAGTCATGAATGAAAGTGCAGAATCCACAACCCTTAAAAGAGACCAGAGAGCTCAGTTTAAAGCATACTCCTCACACCAAGGTGTGTCCAGTACAGGTGATGCACAGGTGGCTGTGCAGGTTCATCGAGGTCATGGTAGTCTTAAGAACTTGAAATGGAGGCAAATAAACCAAGGTGTGAATTAAGTCATGGATCATTGCTGTCACAGAGGTGGTGGACTGCAACACTATCTATCATATATGGTCTTCCCAGGTGATTCATAATCTGCGTTTTCTCTAATGACCAGCAGGGGCCAACTCCACCGGACCCAGTCAGTGTTCAGGGGGTTATAAACCTGGCTATGCTTTACCTTGACTGACATGTTGGTAGCCTATGAACATGCAACGCCTCTCAGTTTCTTTCTATTGTTGTAGGCCCAAGACACTCTCTTCTTAATCTCAATAGTTTTGCACTCTGGAAGAAAATGAACAAGAAATAAACAAAAACTAACCAAATCTTTAGATTTTTAGGACTCATTTTGGCAACATAGATACAGTAGCACTGTTATTAATGTGATTTATTGTCTGTTCATGCAGTAAAAACGATGGATGTAGTTTCCAGGTCAGAAAAGGAAGCCAATGTGGAAATACCTTAAACCTAAATTCTTTTAAAGCCCAGCAGGGGGCGCCTCCTGTGACCGCTACTTCCACTCCTGTAGACGTCTACGGGGAAAACATAGACTTTCCTGATGAGCGCACTTCTTTAGGTTGATAGTGAATAACATTAGGTACATTTTGTAGATTGTATTTATCCATGATACACTCTCGGCTAAGAACGTGTGATTGGAAAGCTGTTAATAAGCATGTATCCCACGTGTTACTCGTCACATCTAGTTTAATAAAAAGAGAGAAGGTAATGGTGAGAATTATCAAGGCTTCATAACTTCACTAACCAATGGGTGACATCACAGTGACTATGTCCGTCCTGTACCATCTGTGGATAACACACCTGCATCTGTTACCTGCACGCCCTTGTATCATGGATGACCTTCTAGGTTATTATATTTTATCACCAGCTTTAAATAAAGATGAGATGTTTATGTATTTTTTCCAAGCGCTTGCATGGAGAAAATGTAAATAGAAAAAAAAGACCACAAAAAATATTTATGTCAGATGTTTAAATCAGATATCGACGAAATAATTTTAGTACTAAATGAAATGGAATGTTTTTTTGTCAGTCATAAATACATGAAACAAGTACAACTAATGCGTTTTAAATGTACAGAAAATAACCACTGGCTGTTTTTAATACACGACGTTATATTTACTACATGTAAGGTGAGGTTTGTGAGGTTTGTCCTTATGAGAGGCATCATGGAAACCTCCAGGTCCTCTGGGGAATTTGGGGTGGCCCAGACGTCTAATAAAATACTAAACATGCACGCACGCACACACGGAGTCAGACAGAAGAATGAACGGATGGATGGATGAAGGTATTACCCCGACCGACGAGCTGTAGTGAGCAGGACTCCCTCAGTGTTTGGTGTCGGCTCAGAGCGTCCGCCACTGAAGCGGAGGTGAGTCAGACTCCAGACTTCACTTCGGATCATTGTCACAGTCCGTGTGTCACCTCACACACACACACACACACACACACACACACACACACACACACACACACACACAATACCCAGAGCGATAGCAGGAGACAGGCGATGGTCTGCCAGAGAGAGCTGTCAGGACCTATTGTTGCCCGGTCTCACAATACCTACCTTCCTTAGACAGATTGTGTATGTGTGTGTGCTAGAGTCTGTGCTTGTGTGTATTTGTGTTCAAGTGTAGTGTCCTCTTTTCTGCCCGGTTGGTCACCTTCACATTACTCTTACCTTTTTGTTCCCTTTCTGCCTTCTCTCCCACCCCTGACTTCCTGGTGACACTTAAGCCTGACCTTCCCTTGTTCTTCCTCCTTTTCTTTCTATTTTCCATAAATTACAGCGATTCCTTCTCTTTACTCTCTCTCATTCCACTTTAGGGATATTAGACCGATAGCTTCTGTGATTACATCAAGATTCAATGTTGCCTTTATTGTTCCAAGAGCACATTTCAGATGTCACACTTGCCAAGCCTTGCTTCCCTCCTTTCTTGCTTTCTATACTTAGATATGTAAAAACTCAATTCTATATTGGCTATTTGGGTACTTACTAGCACCATGGGCTAACTCTCATGTCACGCGGTATGCTGTCACAGTGATTTTAATCGTCTTGTGCTTGTTTGTTTTCACTGGGCCTGAAGCACTGCTGCTGTACAGATTGAGAAGAATGCTGAACTGCTTTTAGTCTTAAAAGTCAGTATGTTGGCATTCCTACAGTCAATGTTAACCTAAGACGACATTAGATACAAGACAATATATTCTTCCCATCTCCCATGGGTATCAGTCAGAGTGGAGGCAATGTCAGACTGAGGAAGGAAACTCTGTGTATGAGTTGACAACTTTGCCTAATATCAGGCTCAAGGGGCATCCTCAGGAGGAGACTGCGAGACTAGAAAACATCATGAAGTGAATGGATACCAAATTAAATTTATCTGATCTTTGTGACAAGTTATTAGAGAGACGGCTAACGGGCATGAAGAAAATCCTTGACATAACACAGAGATAAATACATCAGAGAGTTCATCCACACAACCAAGTGTCCTCTAATGGCCAGTTGGAAGCAACAAGGTTAAACCTGTTAAGTGACCTGTTTTATGTGTGGGTGATGGCGTGTGTGCATCCAAGTTCAAAAACATTTCTATGTGCAGGTAAGGAACACACACAGTCCTTGCACAGTAAAGCTGCTGTGCTTCACCTGTTAAGTGACAAGCGTGTGTAAGCTGAGGTGATAGGCTTATAAAATGCACCCTCCATGGTTTGTTGGTCTAATTAAAGAGTCATTTATATCATAAACTTTTGCAAAGCGTTGGCCTTTTAGAGACTATTGAGAAAATCCTCCGTTAAGTGATCTTTGTGTTTATAGTAACGTCTCCCGGGCTGTGCCGTGAAGTCCTAAATCAGCCCTCCCTGCTCCCACACTTTCCTCTCCCACCTGTGTCCCTGTGGTGCAATTTAGCTTCATTAGTCCTCATGGAGCAGTTAAACCACTTTGTAGCATAAATCCACCCCTTCACTCTCTTCATCTTCTCCTCCCTCGGTGGTTTTTCACCATCTCAGTTTTTTTCTTCTTTTAAATGGTGACGTTAAAGCTGCACTCATTGATTTTTATACACAAACACAACCCTAAAGGACAGCAAGAACAGTATACAGTGTTTTTTCTCTAACTGATACTGGAAAAACAGAAACAATGCTGAGTTTAGTTCCATATCTTTGCTTTTAGGGGCTCTTTATAGCAAAGACTGGGCAACAGAATATGTTATGTACTACATCACATTTCAGTGGGGTATGTCAGAAGTGTGGGCTCATCTGGGATTTGAACCCAGGACCTCTCGAACCCTATGTTTAAAAACACGCCTAGACCAACAAGCCCATGTGCCCACAGGGGTTCTTGGTGTCTGTTCACAGTTATGTTCTATGAAGTTGCTGTTTGAGCACCGTGATGCTTCCAGAGTAGCAAAACGGTTAATGGAAAACTGTCAGTCTAAGAGTCTGTGTTGTTTCCAGCCTTGAGACTAAGTACCTTTGTGCTATCAAAAGAAAACCGAGTGATATTGAATGACTTTGTCATTTGTACTCTAGACAGGAAACATAAATCTCAGCGTTTGCAGATGAAACTACTGAGGTTGTAAGTTGTCACGCACAGTAAAGAGGTGAAATAGGTTGCGTTGATTTAGTTTTGGTTGTCTGCTGTTGTTGGTTACGTGTTGATCAATAATGATGGACATATTCTGGTTCACTGCTGAGCAGAAAACACACTGACACTCAAAGATGTGCCATCAATGTTCAAATGTGCCAACACACACACTGTATTAGGACATGACATTGATGTATGTCCCAATCAAGCAGCATGCTGTTTGAATGGTACTGAAAGTGCTTTGGAGCAGAAAGAGATTGAGTGCTCAAATCATCCATAGCACAAAGTCTTCAAACTCCCCCTTTCTGACGTAACACACTGTTTTTGTTCTGACAGTAACGTTAATAAACCTGATTTCTTTCTCTGTTCTTGTGTTCAGGATTGCATTGAGGGGGGATTCAGCAGCCTATGTGCTAAAGCTAGATCACTGGTGCCTTTGACACAGAGAGATCGAACATCTCTTTATTTGGTTCTCCCCTCTTTGTTTACACTGACCATAATCCTTTTGTGTTTCACCGTTGCACATAACAGAAATCAGAGGTGTGCAGGGCTAACATTATCTTGCACATCATCCATCATCACAAAAAGGTCAGAGAAGCCTTGTACCAACTAGATGTGACACCATTAAGAAATCTTTGTTCCTCAATCTATTGTTGAGCTATGTTTACGGTGAGGCAGGACTCATTATTGTGCTGAAAGAGGGCACTGGCATCATATTATTGGAACGAAAGGGTCTATGTGGGCTGCACCAATGTTTAGATAGCTGGCAGATGTCAGAGAAAGCTTGGACCCAGTGTTTTCCAGCAGACCATTACCTGTAGTGATGCCTTTCCTGGCTTCTCTTCTCTTCCAAAGGCAACTGATGCACACTCACGTGGCCTTCCATGTGATATAAAAGAAAAACCTGATGGTCATGTGTTCACTGCAGATGCTTTTTGGCCATGCATTGGGGATTCATTACCATGTTTGCTCCCCTTTCGCATAAGTGAGCCTTAAGTGGCCGTGACCACCATGAGCACCACTTTCACTTTTGTGGCTTCCTTAGTCTTGTTTTAGTGAGTACTAACCAATTCATAGTATAAATGCACTTGCTTAGTTCTCTAGTCCACAGCCAGTTACCTGCTTCCAGTACTTCAACTTCAAGGACTGCCTGTTTACTTGCTACCTAATATACAATATCCTGCTTTAGACATTAGCAGGTGTCTTTGCAATGAATCACCTGCAAGTGGTTTCATTGGCACGTGTAGTTATTTGTTGGCATGTTCTTGGCATAATAGTCTCACATGGAGAAATGTTTAGCCTTAGTTCTTATAGTTTGTTTTCTGCAGAGAAATTAAAGACAATTTGAACGTTTGCATTTAAATCCCAGTTTTCTTTGAGTCGTACCTGCAGCGAGCGGCGCCGGGGTTTCCCGATCAGCTGTCTCTCCTCTTCAGTTATTTACTGCTGATTTATTGGGTATATTTCTGGATAAAAATCTGTTCTGCTGCAGCTTTGAAGACTAATTAAATAAAATGGCCTAAATATCTCTCTGCCTCCCTCTTTCATATGAGCATATTTCATTAGTTTAAAAGTAAAAAAAAAAAGAACAGAAATGTGCTGCCAAGACTGCAGCAGATTGACTGAAGTAAAAACTGTTCTTGGCTAAATGAAGCGTGCAGCTGCAGTAGAGCTTTTGGCAGACGGCACTTCTCTGTCATCCACTGACGTCTCCGATTCATTTCCTTGAGACCTGCTTTGTTGCCAAACAGATTAGGCACAGCAGCATCAACATCTACACCGATGCCTTTGTAATCTTCAGACTACAGAAGAATAGCCTGAGGAACAAGCAGCAGGAGCTTTGTAAGGACTTCAAGATTCAGTATAAATGAACAAACAACAAACAAAAAGAGCTGCTTTGCAGGGCAGGAAATATAAGCTGTAAATGGATTGTTTTCATTCATCTGTGAATAGTTTGTTTAAAAATAACAATCTTTTAAAAGTTCAGTTTAATTGTTTTCTTCTCATCTACACGCTTATTTACTCCCCTGCTATTTGTGTGACTTGTAACAAATGCAAACGAATGAATATTGTTTTCCAATCCTAATTATCCACTGCTGATTATTTCCTAATTAAAACAAAACTGATTATCACAGTTAACAGAAACATGGCCTTTCTAGATATGAAGAACAGCAGCTATGGGGGTTCATCAATGGTGGTAGCTGCTGTAACACAAATCTATGAACGACACCGAAGGTCATGAAGAAGAAGGCGGCTCGTTTTGTATCTGATGGTCATTTGCTTTTGTTCGACTCCGCTGCAGAGTTTGGGTACGTGCACAAACAGAAACAACCTTTTCCTCAAAGGTCAGTAGCCTCACACATACTGTACCAAACCTCAGAGGCGCCGGGCTGCATGTTTCACAGGCTAACAAGCAAACATCACGCTGCAGCTCCACACTGTGTAATTCATAATCAGACTCGGAGTCAGGTTAATTACCAAGTACAATGCTCGGCGAAAGATTTAGCATCCATTGCCTCGCTGTTTTAGTAAAACCAGTTACATAATTACACAAATGGATTCAACGCCTGTTTGTTGGGTGGATCTACTGCAGCACAGCGGTTAAGATTTCGAGTTTGAGCAGAATAAATTAGAATTTGGGAGCCTGATTATACGTCAGAGAGTCAACAGAAATGAATCTGCAGTTTGATCATTCTGATGACCGGTAACAGTTTTGTAAACACTGCTTAAATTCAGCATTTCAACTCTGTGTTGCGTTTGTAAACTGAAAGTTCAGCGGCTATGCTTCACTTGTGTCTGATATTTTAAGAGATCAGCTGAGTAATAGAGAAAATAAACAGCAGATTAACCAACGGCAGAAATAATCATTAGCTGCGTCCCAATAAGTTTTACATAAATGATGACAATGGGCACATGTATCAATGTCAGAGGTGCTGTTTGTTGAAACATTTTTAAAATCCATGACATCAGGAAGTGTCAGTGAGAATAATCTAATATACAGAAGAAACCTGGTAGCAGCTATCTATAAATATGAAAAGACTGCAACAAATACAGCTTAACATGCAGAATATACAGCATGACATACGAATACCAGCTTTTCAGTAAAATAACATGCCGGCTTCATCATTTTCTTTCAGTCGATACAACCGTGCTGAAGTCTGGATCGTTCTGCAGAGTGTCTAAGCCACATCGCTGGTAATTCTGTAGCTTAGACAGAGAAGGGTTTATAGATTCAAATATGCCAGCACTTTTTCTCGCAAGTGATGGCAAACCCACCAAATCCTTTGTAATGACATGTGGAGATGCTTACAGCTTTATACTGTTGTTATGGTGAAGAAAACAGGGTCCTGAGATAAATGACTCTTTAGTTTGCCTCTTAGTCACCAAGTAGATGATGGAAATGGGCAGGAGCAGGAAAACAATGAGCTAAAGTGGCTTTTTGTTGTCTGAGTTTCATCTAGCGTTAATATCAGTCTGGTCTCATTCAAATGTTGTGCGTTCTTGGTGGGATTTCACATCAGCACCTGCATTTATACAAGTAGTGGTCGTATTTAGAGTTGGTTAAAGTCACCTTTGATGGAGAGAGACTGCATAGCAGGGCAAAGTCATTTCTTCTGCTTTAGTTATCCTATAGATTCAGATACATGAGGTGTTTCACAGAAAGGAGAACCAGTGTTTGTAATGATGATGTTTCACTTGACAGTTTGTTTGCGATCTAAATAAAACAGCTACAGCAGCTCCAACTCGTTCTTCCTCTGATTGCCGCACTGCCTTGTTCTCTCTGTGTGTTCAGAAATCGATTTCTCAGTGCCCGCTAACATCAGACCCAGAACAGCTGAGCGAGTGAGCAGCGCTGCGTGCTGCTGAAAGTTTTCTCCCCTTTAACTCAACATTTACTCTTCTAACTGTAATTTCACCACCACCATGGTTCACCTGCTAGATGCTGAATGAAATGCACCAGCTGTGTTATCATATTAGAATTATTTGCTGCTGATTAAACATTTTCAAGAGAAGATAGAATACCTGCTCCGTGCTACCGTCAGTCTGCAATATTTTTCCTGTTGCCATCTCAGTTTCTGGAGACAGAAGTGACCACATTTGGCTAGACAAACTGAGAGCATAAGTCACTTATCAATCACAAGGTAGCCACTGCTGGTTATGCCCTGCTTTTTCATTTATTTTTTCTCTGAATGGGTCCACAATTTATTAAAGAAACATCATGTTGTAATAAATCCGACTTGAAACCAGTGACCTGAACCACAAACATGAGACACACATTTGTTGACAGAATAAATCAAGTGAAAACAGGCTGTTTCCCCCGTAGACTTCTATACAATGTGTCTTCTTTTTAGAGTCACAGGTGTTGCCCCCTGCTGGCCGTTAAAGGAACCTGCCGGTTTAAACCACTTTCACTTCCCAGACTATGAGGCTATGTTCACTCTTTTAAAACAGCACGTGCTTGTAAGGACACAGACCTTGTTTCTTAAAAATGATGCAGCACTACAGATGCTAAAAAAGAAGTTGAAGTGTTAATGGTCATTAAGTCGTCTGACACTGACTGACACTAATGACTGCGATGTACGCTGCAGTCCCTCCTGGTATTGCAGGGAACTCTGGGTAAATGTCCATCAAATGGCACCAGAGTGATCACTGATGCCGCCAGCTGTTCCGACTTACACATATTAGTCCAAGCAGCTGTGATTATTTCACAGTATGCCAGTGTGGGCCTTGCATTATAGTGACGGCTTTGGTTTATTCCACAGATTATCTCGCAGTCTCACTTTTAAGAGTGCAGTTTTCTTTCTCACTGAAAATATAAATGTGTGCATTATGTCAATGATTGTATGTTACAGGGGATCTTTAATTTTGGTTATTTGGTATTAGACAGATGAAAACTGCAGGTTCTCAGGTTTGTACAGATGTGATGGTGTCAGTAACATTAACCTCCTTGGACCAGGCGTCCACATATGGGGACATCACATTTTGGGTTGTCTAGACCACAATACTAAATTTTGCTCTTTCAAATGAGCTATATTGCTCAAAGGGGCACAATTGTTGTTTCTCATTTTGTTTTTGTACTCAGGAAAAATGCTGCTGTGTTCAGACACCAAATAAAGAGTTTTGCACATCATTACTCAAACGTGACTTTATAGTGTTCTGTCGACAGTATAAAGCCCAAATAGCAAAGAGAAATTAAAAATGCATGCCATGAAGGAGTTTGGTCTTGGGAGGTTAAATAACAGATTTCTTTGTGTTTTGCCACAACAACCACCTGCTGACATGACGTTTTCCCTGCTCTTCTTTCTTCCTTTCATTCCCATATTTTCCTCTGGCTCTTCTTCTGTTTACCTTTTGTCCATCTTCCCAGCAGCCCTGCTGCTGTCTCCCTACAGCCAAGCGGTAAAACATTAAATGGTTACAGCAGTCTAGTAGTTTATGTCCTTGGACACAACTAGACACATTTTTTTTCCCTCCACACAACAGAAGCATCTCCCTGAACCTAAACTATTCTGAATGATAATGAATAATCAAATGTATGTATAGTGTAAATATCTTGTCCCCTCAGGGACTGTGGTCTCTGAATGAGTGGACTGATTAATGTCACAGCCTCCAACTGTTTACTGTGGATTTTTTCTGGCCTAAAAGAGAGAAAAAAAAAACAACTTTACTTTGTAACCACAGACATGACCAATAACTAAGTATGAGACTGGACTATTTAAAATTCCTGTCCAGAAACACAACTTAATAGATTAAATGTCATGAATATTTCCATGAGTCTGTGTTATTACCCAACACACCTAAATACCTAATCCCCTGATGTCCTGAGCTCTCAACGTTTCCTCCTGTCAGACTCTCTGAGTCTTCAGCTTCCCTTTGTGCCTTCCTCCACCACTTCTCCAGCAGGGAGCTCCATCAGCTCCTGAGGTCTCTGCTGTGTGTGTGTGGATTTGTATGTGCCTGTGTGTGTGTGCGGTTGTGTTGTGTGGAGTAAATGGCCTCCAGGATCCCCAGGGCTGCATCTCAAATGTACTCACAGAGAAGCAGAGTCATGACTAAGACTGCATGCCTTTCATTAACAGAGAGAGAGAGAGAGCAAACGTGTCTAACAAAGTTGAAAAAGTCAATTTATTCCTCTGGTGGAAATGTGCCTAAGACTAAGAAATGTCTTTAAGGAACAAGTTTGCATTGTGTGGGTCAGAGTACATGTCAGAGTACATGTCAGAGTACATGCGTGGGTGTGGGTCAACTTGCTGCAAAGTCAGTGTTATTTTGTTTACATAAGAAAGATGTTTTAATAAAATCTGATCACATTAATTCTGTAAACAACACAGGACTTGGTGAGCTGATGTTTGATCAGCTACATTACAGCGTATTGTACCTACAGAGTATTTAGATAACTTACATTTTTTACAATATTAAATTTTCATCCTCTTCCAAGTTGAAACTGTGTGTGGAGCCCGTTTCTCAGTCTGCTCCATGCTGTCTGATTTCCCGCTAGTCTTGAGAGGTGATTATCTGGAATCCTACAGAGAATGAATGCGCGCAGCCCATTTAGCTCCGTTTACTGGTTTAGTGGATGTGCACCACATTTCAGTGAGCTTTGATGTTTGCACAATCACAGAGAATGAAACAGTGTGTGAAGGCCTGCTGCATTAACAGCTTGATGTGTTTAAATCAGTGGTTCTAAACTTGGGCATCAGTAGTTGTGCATGGAGCCACTGCAGGTGAGGTGAAGTAATACTGAATCAACATGACTTCTCTTTGTTTAAGACACAAACCTTTAGTCTTCATCGTGTTTTATTAGTAATAATTTAGAACATTATCACATTTTTATCAGTAATTATTAGTAATGCTGTTGAATGGTGAATTGGAGAGCCTGGATTCTCACCCTATGGGACTGACTCTAGCGCCACACTTTAAACAAATACAGTGGTCCCTCGTTTATCGCGGGAGTTACGTTCTAAAAATAACCCTCGATAGGTGAAATCCGCGAAGTAGCCAACTTAATTTTTTTCAATTATTATAGATGTTTTAAGGCTGTAAAACCCCTCACTACACACTTTATACACTTTTCTCAGACAGGCACGAACATTTTCACAATTTTCTCTCTTGTTTAAACACTCAAACACTCAGACTCTGTGAGAGAATTCAACATTAATGAATCAATAGTATGGGAAGCAAGAAGAATGAGTTGAGTAAAGTTTGACTTCTCTGTTTTGTTCGCTTAGTGCGCCTTATGGTCAGAAAAAAAAACGTAACTTCTACCTTCCTTTAGCATGTCCAGAAGTCCAACTTTTTGTGCAACGGTTAACATCTTCCTCTGCCTTTTGGGCGCTATCACAGCTGCCTTTGACGGTGCAAAACGTTTCGTCGACATTGTTGTTTCTTGGGGAGAAAACTTACAAACATCCAGTGCAACACTTCAGAGTCACACTGCGAGCGATCGAAGATTTATGTAAATTTGACAAGCTGAACGCATTCTGTACTGTACAGGAGACACAGCAAGGAGGAGATTGATTGACAGTGGTCTACAGCCAATCAGGATGCAGAACACAATGCGCTGTAAAAAACAAACAAAATAAAACTGCACACAGGAAGGCCGTGAAAGGTGAACCGCGTTATAGCAAGGGACCAATGAAAGTTAGTAGGGAAGGGTTAATGGGAAACACTAAATGGCCTGCAGGTGTTAATGTGAGTGTGAATGGTTGTCTGTGTCTACGTGTTAGCCCTGCGACAGACTGGTGACCTGTCCCCCTCCCGCCGCCGCCACCTCCAACCCTGAAAAGCATAAGTGGAAGAGAATGGATGGATAGTTTCTATGTGAGGGACAGATTGTTGTTCGCACAGCAAACAACTTGCCAGTTACATGTGTTAAACCATATTCTGCTTTAACATCCTTCTGGGACTGATGGAGACCACAATTCACAAAATAAACATCATGTTTGATTCAGTAAGACATGAAACTAGAAACTGAGATCATAAAGTCATCAGGAAAGTGTTTGCTAAGATCCCAACAGAAAACAGAAACAGCGATCATTTTCCTATGGATGTCTGCGCAACTGGAAATCTTTCTGTAACCACAGGAGTCGCCCCCTGCTGTCCAGTACAATTAATGCAGTTTTAAGCCACATCTACACTTCCATGAAACATCTGTGTTTTGGAATAAAAACAATTAGAAACACCTTTTTCCTCCAAGTGGAGCTTGGTGAGCACTAGGGTCTTTGTAACTGAATCAATTGCTTTTAGCACCTTCTTGTCCCTTGACAAAGTGTAACATCTGTGTTGTCCACCCCTGAACAAGAGCAAAAAGCTACACCCTCCCTACACCTTTGGTCTTTGTTGGTACTCCTTGGAGAGACAACTTAGGTCTCCATTGAAGTTATGGAGGCTGAGGTATTTTTAGACACTGTCGTGCTTGGGACCAGTGAGGCGGGACCAGGGAGAGAGTTTAAAATCAATGCAGACAGCATCGGTGTGCATGTTGGGCCATATGTTCAGAATGCGATACATAAGAAATGTCGGCTCTTTGAGCAGCGTAGCCTGATAAGTGAGTCCAATCTGCCTTATTGATTACAGCCGTTAAATCCACTTCAACCAGCCTTTCGCAAGGAGACGAGAGAGAGGTGATGCGCTAAAGGAGGATTTTGAAGGTTTAGGCAATGAACTGTTCTAATGATGAGTGTACAACGCCCAGGATTACTCCTCAGATTGATATTCAACAACTTAGGCAATTTTCTTCATAAGCACTCTCATCCTGACTTCTGCTAGCTGAAGTTGGACTAATTTCATAGCACTTGACTTGAAGTATTTTAGTCCTCCTGCAGCCCTTTGGATCAAACAGGAGTGATTTTATCTCAGTTCTTTCTACCAAAAGATATTACAGATGTAGGTTATAATCTGTGTTAACAAGGGGGAGCCCCCTCCTTTCAGTGCCACTTAATTCTAATATCCTTCAATATCCCAGGCATCACTGACTCATACAGGTCACGCCCTCCTGCGCCAAGGCACGGCGTGGATAATTAATCTAATTTTAGCGCTGGCACTCAGTGATATACTGGACAGAGATTTGCTTCTCAATCATCTTAATGCTGCAATAAAAGATGGTGCTTCCAAGAAGGAAGAAAAGAAGACTTTTCCGTGCACTTCAGTTCCCTGCTTATGACTCATATCCTGTTTTTGTTTATATATTTAGGATGTGATGCTTGCTACGTGAAACATACTGCGACAAACTGACTCAGCGACTGCCACAGTGTTCACACAAGAAATAAGACCAAGGTCATTTATTAAGGTTAGCATAGCGAATGTATGCACATCCCTTTCACAAAATATATGATTTTATTTTTTATTAGCATGTTGGTTGCTGGTTATATAATTAAATGTATCCACTTTTGTGCTTGAATATAAAATAAATAAATAAATGAGCTAAAAGCTTGATGCCAGCTGGTGCTGAGACAGAGAATGAGCTTAGAGACAAGCTTTTACGATCTTCAGGGCACAGGATGACCAGGTGAACCACATTAGCTGACAGCCCTCCCAAGGCTCCTGAATCATAACAGGAGCATCAAGGACAGCTTACTGGAAAGAGCCATTCATATTCCTGTTAACATGATTTAGAGCTCAAGAAGTCTCTGTTCAGCCCTCTGTGTCTATAGCCCGGTTTTCACTCTTTTTTGTATCAATACAATCTGCTGAGAATGATTTGGTTTATTATATTGACCTGAAATACTGAACAGCTTTATGCTGTATTCAGGATCTAACTATTTAATTTTCTTATCCAGTAACACTGGTTAACAAGCACTTTGCTCCTGGGATTCTTTCACCTGCACCTGGAACAAATTTTACTGACTCAAAATCTAAAAACCATTTTCATCTAGAACATCCTGTTTTGTTATTTATGAAGTATTGGACAGCTATTATAGCCTGACGGAAACGTGATGTGCTTCAGTTTTTAAGAAATACATTTAATTAACCAATAATTAAGGAAGGTGTCTTTCTTGGTCCTGAAATCTATGACCTGATGCTTGACAATGAACTCAAAAGGAGCTGAAGCCCACTGAACCAGCAGCTTGGAAGCATTCGTGCAGATTGTCTGGAATTTCCTTGGCAATTATAGAGTAGAGAACTGCGCCGTGTTTGCCACTGAAGATGCACTTATTCCATTCTTGTTTGACTTTTTTCCACCAAAATTTGGGCGATGTCAGGAATGCGAAAAGGTTTCATCAACATATAAAAGGTGATGGAAAACCGATATCAGGGAAAATGTAATCAAGCACGATGGCTGATGAGATGGATGAGCAGTACAAGCGTAACACAAGCGCCTCATTTTTTACCTGGTTTTCAGTAACATGCGTTAACATTTCTCTGGCATCGTTAATATACAGTGCAATGCATTAATAAACATTAGTAAATTTGGTGGGAAAAGTCTAATTCAAGCACCAAATCTGAATAAAGTCATGCAGTTTAATGTAGTAAACACTCCTCGATTTACAGAAAAATAATTCATTACTGCAGAATGTTGACACTTGGTATAAATCTGCCATTGGATGCAAATTACTGTGGCATTTTCTACTGCCTGCTTACTGTAATCTCTGAGCTGGCACACTACATGTACAACTTCAGGCACCTGCAGTACTGTGCAGAAGTCTTGAGCCATCCTTTCATCATATTTTGCTTCCAGTTAGTCTTTGAAGCCTCAGTCCAGTCCTCGGACTTGACCATTTTCAGAGAAATGCTTTCGTTTTTTTGTTAGGCCACTTGACACTGACCTATGAGTCATTTAAGCACACAAAAAGGAATCTATCTCAAGGCATACATCAGTGTTATGTCTACAGACTTCACAAAGGAGCAAAGAAGCAATTTAAAGTTTTAGCTTTTGGCATTTTGTTATGGCAGCCTGTTAAAACAGCACAATTTCTTCCCATTTCTTTAGTTAAATATATAAAAAATGCCAACGATAATACAGTTTGACAATCATAAAATAGTATGTTTGCACCAACAAGTTCATTCTCAGACAGCTGAAAACTTGGCATATCCTGGCATGGTGCACAGTGTGTCGTTAAAACTATGTGGGTAAACTGGACAACTGGAGGAGGAATTGGCAGGTCTAAGAGAGAAAAAAAAAAGGGGGGGGGGAGAAAAATACTTAGCACAGGATCTGAAAGAGGCACTTAGCTCTTCTACTGTTCACAGAAGCATGATCAGAAATGGTTACTGTCAAGACGTCATTCTTAAGGCTGGAGACCAGAGAGAAAAGGCCGAGGTAAACTACACAAGAACTGGGTGGAAAATCAGTGGCAGCAGGTTTTATAGAGCGATTGATCCAAATGTAAAAATTCTGATTCAATTTATTGTCATTGTGAACGACAGTAAAGCGCTATCAGATTTCTTTTCTCAGATTTCCACCATGCATTACAATCTGAAAAGCATCTGACTGGCAACAGCTTTATTTTTCAGCATGACGCTGATCCCAAACACACTGCCAGTGCATTAAAAAGCAGCCGACATCCAAAACACAGCTTTGGATGTCCTTCAAGAAGCCTGGAAAATGATTCCTGAAATGACAAGAAATCATATCTAAAAGATCTTGTCTTGATGCACGCTCAATCATCCAGGTAAGGAAATCCCAGAAAGTCGATTCTGTTCATCTGGACTTAATGTTTTCTTCCACTGAAAACGTTAAGTTCAGATGAACAGAAAAGAGTTCAGACTATTAATTTTCAAGCTCATTAAAAACTGTCCTTTTGCCTTATGCACTGTATTCCCGTGTATAATTGCACCTATTTCCCATTTTTATAGAAAAATTTAAGAATGAAGGGGTGGCTCAAGACTTTTGCACAGTTCTCCGGGGTATTAATGCTGCTCTGGTGCACAGTACATCCAGTAATGTAGCAAAAATAATGCAGGGCAGCCTGTTTGTGTCTCATCATTGTTTCGTTTGTTGCTAGCTCTCACACAGAGTGCTAGCATGAGCTGCTACACTGACAGATTCATTGGATAACTTAATTTAGCATTAAGGTCATGCTCAAGGTCATCAAGGAAAGCAAGACGAGTGGTGAGTCAGCTGTCATCACAGTCTCTCTACTCTGCTCCACCAGAGAACAGTGGTCCCTGTTTTCTATTTTATTAGCACTAAATTATTAACTTTACTGGCAATAATAAGCATCCACTGTTATCACCCTCAGATATTTCAGAGTCATCTCTGGCCTCTATGACTCACACTCGTTGTGCCCTCTGCGTGCCAAAGCTTGGCGTGGATAATTAATCTAATTTTAGCTCGGTGTGTTTGTGCTCGAGTGTGTGTGAGAGAGAAATACTGGACGCCGTTGTCATTCCTCCACAGCGAGCAGGCCGAAGGCGGCTTCAGTGTGACATACTGTTATCTGCTTCTCCCTCTTGCTGTCAGTGTTTCTCCCTCACTGTATCTTCCTGTCTCACCTTCTCCTATCACAGACAGCTTAAACCGATTCCTGTTTTCTGCATGTGGCATCATACCTGTAACTACTGAAGCACCTGATAATGAAATCTTAAATTCATCTCATTTTCTCTCCCTCTCTGCCTCTCCAGCAGCGGATGCCGTGCCGGTACGGAAAGATGGGGATCAGGTAAAGTGCTATTATCTCTTAAAAAAAAATAAAAAATTAATGCCTGCACCATTTGCTGCACACCTCAATCTATTTTTCCATTTTGCTGAAAGCCTCTGTGACAGAATGCAAAAGACACTCTGGTGCTGGCGTCCTCAGCTCTCCTGTTACATCTGAGCGCTCTCCAGAGTGAGAGTGGTAGCATGAGTGTTGATTTTTGGCCCCTCAAATATTATGGAGGTGAGAAAGAAGCGCTGTTACTCATCCAGAACTGTCTCCTGTTGTTACACAGTGTAGCCCTTAGAAATGTTAAAGACCCGCCCCCAAAGATACGTGGTGCTGCAAAAAAAATGTTTGCCCTCTTCCTGATTTCTTCATTTTTGGCATATGAGTCACACTTAAATGTTTCAGATCACACAACTTCTGATATTGGACAACAATAAGCTGGATAAATGAAAAATGCAGTTTTGCAAAGTTATCCAAACTTACCCCCAAAACCTAAAAACTGGTTGTGTCAACCTTGGCAGTACAGACTGCAGTGCAGTAACTGACAATGAGTCTTTCCCATCACTCAGGATGAATTCTGACACAGTTCTTTGTAGAATTGCTTTAATTGAGCCAGACTAGAGTTTTAAAGCCTCTTTAAGGTCACGCCAAATCAGATTTAAGACCAGACTTTGTCTAGGCCACTTGTTGGTGTGTTTTGCATCACTGTCCTGCTGTATAACACGAGTGCCATCGAGCTTCAGGGCACAAACTCATGGCCAGACATTCTCCTTCAGATGTTTCTGTTAGAGAGCAAAATTAATGGTTCCATAAATTCATCCAGGTCCTGAAAGCCGTAAAGCAGCCCCAGACCATGACACTACCGCCTCCATGTTGTTATGATGTTCTTTTTATGAAATGCTGTGTTAATCCTACACCAGATGTAACAGGACTCAAACCTTCAGTCCACAGAAAAGTTTACCAGAACTCTTCATGTTTTCCTTTTGGCCAGCTGTGGTTTTCTCCTCTGAACTCTCCCATGGACACTATTCATGCTCAGTCTATTTGTTACTATTGAATCATGAACTCTGACCTTAAATGAGTGAGACCTGCAGTTGTTTAGGTTTTGTTCTGGTTTCTTTTGTGACCCTCTTGGAGTAAATCTGCTTGGGCAGCCTGGAAAGGTTCACTGCTGTTCCAAGTTTTCTCCGTTTGTGGATAATGGTTCTTACTGTGGTTTGCTGGAGTGCTAAAGCATTAAAAACGGCTTTGTAACCCATTTCAGGATGATAGATGTCAGTTACTTAGTTTCTTTCGTGGATGTAACATGATGTGCTGCTTTTTGAGATAGTAAAGTTGGGATCATATTTTCTGAGACTTCTAGGGTCTGCTTGGGTCCCAGTGGTATAAATTTCATCAGAGAGTCAGCACCAGGGTCCGGATGGATGTCTGTATGCCTCCTGTTTGTTGTGATGAAGTCTCAACTATGCCTGCAGACATCAAATAAGTCAGGAATGGCTACTCGGCCGTTGGCCATTTCCAGCTGTTTGCATCCCCTGCAGAGTGTAATCTTTAGCCTACTTCACTTTGTGAGACAGGTTCTAGTTATGTGATTTATTGATTAAACTGACAGCAATCAGGCCGGGGTGCACCTGGTGAAATTTAAGGCTTCTTTCTGAAAAATGTGGTTAATTGCAGTTAATTCAAGATATAACAACAGGCAGCAATTACTTTCACATAGGACCTGGTAGATTTGGTAGCTTTTGCCCTAATAAATAAAATCATCATTAAAAACTGCATTATATTTTTACTCTGGTTATCATAAAGTTGTTTGATGATCTGAAACATCTAAGTGTGAGAAATATGCAAACAAATAAGAAATTCAGAACGGGGCAAATACTTTCTCACAGCACTGTATTTGCAAGCCTGTGTGTGTGTGTGTGTGTAGGTGTGTGTAGGTGTGTGTAGGTGTGTGTAGGTGTGTGTGTGTGTGTGTGTGTGTGTGTGTTCGCAGTGTATTGAGTGTAAAGTGTTCAGACAGTCTGTTTCAGTACATGGGAATTTACCTGAGTTAAAGGGAAAGCACTCCTTTTTGGGGCATCCTCCTCCCCCGCATTATCGAAAGTAAGAAAAGAGTTTGGTGGCACCACAGGGAGCTCTGTGAAGCCTGAATTATATCCTCAAATGTACAGAGTTGGTGCTGAAATGTGAAAATGAATCTGTAAGAAGTGAACCTACCCCAACTCTGAAGCCTTCATCGCAGCCTGAGCCCAGAGGCTCAAAGCTTGTTAGGTGATAATAATTGACCCTGTTTCCAGTCTGCTAGTTTGGATAAGACCCATCATCTCTACCTTCTACAGTGCTTTTTTTTTTTTTTTTTTTAAAACACAAGCACTCCAAAAACTATTGAGGTGTTGTTTTGGCCTCTCCAGCTTTTTATCTACACTGCTTATGTGTCGCTCGTCTTTAAGCTAAGTTTCTAAAAACTCAACAAGCATTTGGACCTGAAAATGATGCCAGACTCAGTGAGCAGATTAGGATAAAACACCCAAATCTGTGACTCCCAGTATATGTACCACAAGACAATATCAGAGCACTGAAGAAAGCTGAATAAAGCAAAAAACACTCTTTTATGTCCATGATCCTGTTTTGTGTATCGCTGTAAATAAGTGAATAAACATTTTAATTAAGAGCACAAGCCTTTTAATATGTCGGTCAGTGCATCTGGACACGATTCTTTCTAACAAACATGCAAGCCTGCCAAGGATTTCTCTCATGGCCAGACAGTGGGATGGTCTCATCTGGCTGAGTCAGTAATCTGCCCTCAATTCAACTGATTATTAATTTTACTGCTAAAAACCAGAGTCAAGGCAAAAACGCCCCAGTAGTGCGTCTGCTGTGTTGGTTTGGCACCATCACTGTGAGTCACAGACTTCAGACAGTCACTGAAACATTAAAAAAGGTGGAGTGACCAAGTGGCTGAGGCACACGTGACGAATCGAACATGTCATTTAAATTTCATAATTCATCTCAGTATTTTATTATTAATTGATCAGCTTTGCTGACCTATAAACAAATGGTTCTGGGTCTGAAACCTCCAGACAGCCGAGGCTTTTCTGGGTTTCATTTTCAGTCTGACTCTGCTGGTGCTCCACCTTCCTGCCTCAGACTGCAGTTCAGATTAATTAGTGCCTCTAAATCGGCAGAGGTGTGAATAGTTGTCTGTCTCCATGTGTCACTTGTGTGACGGCCTGGCAGCTTGGACGTGCCCCGTCTCTCACTCGGTGGTAGATGGGAAAGGCTCCAGCCACGTTGGATGAAAAGCAGGCGGAGATAGTGAGTGATGGATGGATGTCTGCTTAAGTTTGGCTTAAGGGAACTAAGAGCCATGAACAAAATCTCACCAGAAGATGAAGCTGAATGTCTCCACCTTACTCTTACACCTGTTCTACAGCAAACAAGCAACATATACCAACACTTCCTTTACTTTTGTGAATGAAAACATACTGTAATCATTGCATACAGTGTACTGCCAAACAGCCACAGGTGTGACCAAAACTAATGGGCTTCATCACAGTGTAGTGACCAAACGAGCCATCTGAACCTGAACCAGCAACGACTAGTGGACTGAGGATGTCCACTAGTCATTTAAAGACTATTTGTTTGGACATTTAACTTCATCGATTTAACATTTTTAAATGTCTTCTGAAGGTTTTTCTGTCTTTTAGACAAGTTGAGGAGTCTGTTTTCTGTCATTCTCTAAATGACAGGTCAATCAAACACAAGGGACACCCCAACATTTTGAGTCATCCCTAGTGTAGTCTTGAGGATTTAAAAAAAAAGAATAATGGGATTGCTTATGTTTTAGAAGATGTAATCTCTCGTGTTAGAGGCTTCTTCAGTTCTAAAAACAAATGGTGGAGAGTCCTGGGTATTTTATTCCAAGTCGGGTTGTCTTTGTTTAAGGTGATCCTTAATGTCAATGACCCACTATTGATTCTGTGACTCATCACATGAGCTAAGGTGTGAAAAAGGTGTAGGTTTAGACCATCTCCAGGGGTGATGTCCACCCCATCGTGTGATGTGTTGAGGTCACCTGGGCAAAGTGTAAGTGGTGATTGAAGCACCTTGGAAGGGATTTCAAGACTGCATTGTCAGTGGCTTATAACAGATGTTGTAAGTCACTGCCTCTGTTCAATGATGCTCATTCACAGTGGACATAGATGACCTCCTTTACTCCTCTTTCACACCATCTGTCTTCTCTGTCCAAAATGTGAACACTGACATCCTCAAAAGACTGTCCTTTGTCCTGTAAATGCAAGTGTTCTCCTTTCTAAGCTCTCAGGACTGACCCGGATGAGTGAGAAGCTACACAGACGTACGTGCCCAGTCTAAATGCTGTTTCAGAGACTTTGGAAAGCAGACAAAAGGAATATTAATTTCAACTCCTGCACGTGTCACAACATCATGAAAAAGGAAAAGGGATGCTCTGTTGGGAGAAAATGGTGGTGTCACAGCCTGCAGGAGCTACTATTAGTCAAACCTATGTGTACTCCTGTGTGTACGCCGGCACTCTCGTGACTGTCTGTGTGTGACCGGGTGTGAAGGTGTGCCAGTGTTGATAGTCTCTTACCAAGGCCACAGAGCTGCTGTCCCCTGGGTTCAGGCTATTACTGAGCCATGTATCACTTCTCAGCTGTGGACCCTGGAGACAGGGAGAGAGCAGAAAGAGTAAGAAAGGGAGACAAAACAGAGACGTCAGTCCTTTTTGTTGTTCCATCAGTGATTGACACTTTATGTATGTGCTGCTGTCACTTTGTCTTTTAAGTGCTGTTATAGTAATAGTTAGTCCAGGTAACTTTTCTAACCCTTAAAACCTGTTCCCTGTTGCTTTCTCCCTGTTTGAAGTGATGTACACTTACAGAAGCTTTGAGCTTTTACAACAAAACATTCCCAGCATTTTCAGACTTGTATAACTGAACAGTCATGGATACGATCAGCATTCTGGTATGAAACTGTCACGGGACAGTGTAGCAG
>NW_005187556.1:302563-312654 GCF_000239375.1 Pundamilia nyererei
CGAAGTCTACACCGCCACATCCTTAAAATTCAGGGAAATGAAGGACGCATTTGAGGGCCGCATTTCGAGCAGCCTTTGAATTGGGACAGCCTTCGGCGCACCGCTGTGACATAATCGGCCTTAAAATACGGCCTTTAAGGCTGCAGACCCTGAATTGGGATACAGCCGATGTAACGCACACTGAGACTCAGACACGTGGACTTGACTGTCACAGCCGGGTTGGTTGGTGTGTTTGAGGAGCATACCCAAAAGGAGAAAGACGTAGAAACAAAATGACAATGGTGAAAACTAAATCATAACCTGAACTGGGAAAGCTAAAGCTAGACATGGAAAACTCTACATACAAACATAAACCACGAACCTGAGAAAACCAAGGCTTCAGATGAGCTAAACAGATCTCCTGACAATGAACAGAGCGAGACAGAGGACTTAAATACACAAAAGGATAATGAGGGAAGTGGAAACACCTGGGGAAACACAGCTGACACAAATGAACATGATGCCACAGCGGGACTCTTCAAAATAAAACAGGAAACAATCGGACATGACAACAAGAGCTTGACAACATAGAACACACAGACATGAGACGCATGACAAACTGGGGAGACACGAAACATGAGGAGAGACACATGAGAACAGATAAGGGAGACGAAAGCACGGGCAAAACTAAAAGTTAAACATAGAGGACAAAACAGACAAAAACTCAAAACTAAATGGACCTTGATGATAACATAGATTATACTAAACCTTAATTAAAAATAACATAAGAACTTAACATATTCAAATATAACCTAAGAAATCAAAAATACAAAATAAGCTCAAAATGCTGGGTCACAGACCGAGCACCCTGACACTTGACTAAACAGACAGACTGATGAAACACTGAGATGGACATGGGACCAGGACTGCAGATGTATTAACTAGACAAGACGGGGAACACAGACGGTCACGGTGACAGAACACAGAGAGACCAGACAGACACGGGGGCACGACTGTGGAGACCGGAGGTGAACAAACACGGAGACGGACTGGACAGGAAAGAGGAGCTAAAATAAAACAAGAAATCAGAAGCTGCATGTAAAACAAACTCAGAGCCACTAGAACATAACATATTCAGTAACATGAACATAAATGTTCACATAACTTTATGATAAATCCATTAAATAGATGCCACACTCAGTTTACTCCACATTTCTTGTCTTTTTTTTATCCTGACATATCAGTGAAATGTATTTTTTTTTAAAAAGTGAGAATTAAAGAGCAGTTAGCATGGCAGGAGAAGGTTAAATCTCCACAAAGGTTGCAGAAGTCTGTATCTGTGTGCATCACATAGCCACTGGTGTAAAAGGAAATTTCAATAAAGCAAGCTACATTAACCTGCTCCCTTTTTCACCATGGGTCACCACAGCATGCAGCTGTTTTATATACCAGATGCTCTTCCTGAAAAACGCCACAAAAGACTTGTGTCGCCTTCTGGGATTGAACCAGAGATCTTTTACATACTAGGTGAATGTGTAAACCATAAACTACTGAGCCACTATTAAAGGAAACTTACACAATGGTCATTTACATAAAAATTCAAAGTAGTTTCCCAAATTGCTTAAAATAACTTTGCTTGTTGTTTTAAAATAAAATAAAAAAAAACATTATTTCCTGTTGCTGTCAACAGAACATCAAGAACGAGCACAAAAACACTGGTTTTATGCAGGAATACGTCAGACCAGCCAACAACATGGCTGTGATAGAAATGCATCCTGCAAGCCTGTTACATCAGCGTGTATAAATGCATGGGGTGCACCTGCCTGCCACCGTGAGCGCCTGGAACCATGGCATCAGAAACAGAATTCAGTTTTGATCAAGTGCTGTTTGCATTGAGCTCTGATCCCGCAGCAGCCTTTGAGTTGTTTACCTCCATAAACACGACTCCTCTGTGTAATTTATTGGCCTGCACAGAGAGAGGCCAGCAGGTGGAGAGAGATGAGGAGCTCGGAGAGATGATTCAGACTCAGAAACAGGGAGTTCTTGACCAAGTGCGACAAACCAAACGCTACAGACTGACAGACAGAATAAATCCTATTCAACTAGATTCAAATGCAAGTAAAACAGAAGAATTCAGGCCGTGAAGACCGAAACATCGACAATGATCTCATGGCTTGATCTAAATAGAAATTTGGAAGTTAACAGAATGTTCTCATTGCTTTATTTTCTGCCTCCTAGTCTCCTCTGTCCTCCTCCCTTCTGCTTCTGATCAAAAATAATCTCAGTACATCTTGAACATGTCTACATGTTCAAGGATGTCCCAATTCCTAAAATGCATCTGGAGGACAGAGGATCGAAGATACACAGGTATATTCTTTGCAGATTTATTACCTGTAGAAGACGCCTGCAAAATCTTTGGATTATCCAAGCAGCGGCACTCGGAGCGATCTATGAGCAGTTAGTCCTTCGTTTGATAAGATGTTTCAGTTATTTAAGGTGGTCACATCCATGATGAAACTTTCTGCTCTTGAACATTTGTGTGATTTAAAAAAAATGTATCTTTTCAGACGGCGCTGTAAATTTAATTAAAGCAGCACTAAATATAAAAGCTGTCATGAACACTGTTACGCTCGTATGACATCAGACATCAATAAATACAGATGTAGGCTGTAACAAAGCAGAGCAGATAATGCAGCTGTGCTAAATGTCATGATTTATTGACATGGCAATAAAATGAGCTCCAAAGCAAGTCTGTCTCATAGTTAAAAGCCTGTCTCCTCGGCTCCTTTCTCCTTGTAACTCCTCCCCCGTCTCCTATGCCCTGCTCTGGTTGAAGGGACTAAGAGACGAGGGGAGCATGTATAAAGCGAAAAATGAGAAAAGGAACAGGCCTGCAGCAAAGCTAATGCAGAAATGTCTATAGCTTGAATTCCTTCTAGCGGTTTGCAGGGGGAGACTGTGTCTGGTTGCAATTGTATGGAAAAATGAGCCTACATTTCATTTCACCTCACTAAACACTTCTCAGATTAATTTATGGTCTTAAACACTTTCAATTTAAAAACAAATACTTGGTACCATCTACTGTAAAACAGATGATAAAACTCTGCCAGTTAGAGCGCGGTGATCGACAAGTTATTAATATCGTACCATCCTTTGATAAGCAATGACCAAAATGGCCAAAATGTTTAGTGCTTCCAAACAGTAGCCCAGAGGAGGTTTTCTGTCCATCACGTTTAATTAGTGGCACCCGAGGTAGCTGTAGCTGTCACTCAGGATGCTGCGGTCAATCCTTTTTTATAAAAGGTGCCCAACTGAACTCATAATTCTTACCCTATTAGATGAGCCAGTGGCACCGCTGATCTGATCTACTCTGTTCTTAATTATCCATCCATCATCTGCTGCTTATCTGGGTCAGGTGCCCACACCTCCTTCTCACCAGCCCCCTCCTCCTTCTGGGGAAATAAAGGGGTGTTTCCAAGCCAGACATTAGTGCTCGCACTAAGCACTGATTCACTGTATACTGTGCTCAAACACAGTTGCCCCTCCTCTAAATTTCCCTGTACTCACACTGCTCTAACTGATCTCACTGATCCGGGCCCGAGAGTTTGTCTCAGCATCTCAGCCTCTCTCTCACACTCTCTCTTTTGAGATGTGCTCTTGCACAGTTCTCTTCACAATTGTATGCATTTCGGGACTTAATTGGGGAAGCAGTGACACACTGCCCTGTGTCACAGGTTAAAGTGAGTTTCATGGAGGCAGCATTGGGGATCCATGCTGGAGGGAGGACAGTGATCACACTGTGTGATGTACCTGAGTACAACTGAGGTCCAGCTTTTCAAGCAGACCAGGGCGCGATTTATTTAACTCTACCCAAGCATGGCATCTGATCACTGTAGCCAAACAAGCTGGATTTTTGGGTTCAAACATGTGCAGGCACGGCTATTACAGCACGGCTCTTCAGCATTTCCTGGTGTCTCCTCCCAGTTGGACATGTCTGAAATGGTAAATGGACTGGTTCTTATATAGCATATTTCTATTCTATCTTAGCACTCAAGGCTTTACACAACTTGCCTCATTCCTTTGACCACAGGTGGAGGTTTAATGAGAATGCAATAAATCTAAGATAAAATAAATCTAAATAAAGCTCCGAGTGAAAGCTCAGACAGTCACTCATTTCAAGTGCATGTATCAGTGAAACCCACAGCTTGTGGCTACAGGTGAGGTTAGGATCACAGATAAACTAAAACTTTACAGCACAAACCAGTGAACATGAAAATCAAAGGAATGAGCTCATCATGCTGGACTCACATTGCACATTAAATACAAAAGTGCAGAAAACATCCCTGCAGCATTAGGCTCGGTGAAAGGCGCATTAGTTGAAACATCAGCCTGTCTGATCAATACCGAGTGCTCCGACCAGATCTCCTCCGAGGATATAAGCCTTCCAGAATCTGAGTCAGAGGATGGAAAACACAAACAGATCAGACGGAGTTTCAGCTGCAGTCACAGGACCTATTTTGTCTTCATTAGTTTGTGATTTAAAACAAGTTTCTTGAAAACTGCTGGAAGATCTGTACCGACTGTAATGTTTCCCATTGGAATGTAAAACCGAAAAAAAGCTCCTGAACTGCATTTTCACATCATTTGAAACCAGAATTAAAGAAGATTAGCTCGTCTTTTAGAAAGATGATCCCACGGCTCTGATTTTGAAATGACACGTAGTACAAGCCCGATCTCCGGATTTAATTATGCACCATTAGGTTCTGTTTGTGAGTCACTGATATGCACCCACTGAGCTGCTTTAACCCAAATGCCATCCAAAGTTTTAATTACATCCTCAACTGTATTATTTAAAATATTTTTTCTGTCCCTCCCAAGTAAAAGCATCATAGTGAGTCATGGATCAAGTTAAATGAGAAAAGGCAAATCGTTAATAGCTGAGAAGTTCAAAGGGCAGTAAAAAAAAGAAGGATAACTGTTTTTCTTTAACTTGTACTCCCTACATTTGAGCACAAATATCAAAATATTTCTCTTCAAAACAGCTTCATTACTTTAGGTTCAACACATCTGAACGGAGTTATTAATTATGTCAAAGCAGTTGGAAAGAATGATATTAAACTCCGTTATCAATGCTAATGATGTAAAATGAAAGAGGCCACAAACATATCATTTATGCATCATTTATTACACTACACTCAGGCCACTATACGCAGACCAAGGTGTAGTTTTGGTTGCGGTGCTTCGGCAAGTGTAAATGTAGTAACATTTTCTAAGTGGCAGCTAATTAAAAAGGCAACTTTCCAGCAGATATCAGCAAACACACAAACTGTTTCTGTGCAGTTTCTGTATTTCCCAGGGAGACAAATGAAAGGTCAGTGCACAGTTCACTCTCAGAGATGGAGAAAGATGTATTATTCTATTTATACAACATGAGGTTCAGTTAGCCTCGCACACAAATAGCTGGTAGAAGTGACCTCCAAAGAACTGCCGTTTACTTTTGTACTTTGAGTATATGTCTGAACTTTTTCACTTTAATGTGAGTCAGTACTTCAGCTTTTACCAGAGTATTTTCTAACACATGTATCTGTACTTCTACTTAAGTGATGGATGTGTGCACCTCTGATTATATTTCAAGAAAGAAGAAAATAACCCCAATTTTCAAGTAGCCATATCTTTGTCTGATACAGCTCGTGTCAGGATAGACTTGGACTAACTGTGACCCTGGAGGATGAATAGATGTAGAAAATTGACAGCTGGATAGGAGGTAGTTATTATTGAATAAACTGTGTCCTTCAGGGAAAAAGCCATGAAGCAGGACTGCAGCATAAAGCGCTGATTTACTCAACAGTTGAGCTGAGAATGTCAGTTTATTGAGAGACGTTCACCGTTATCGTGTTTGAAGGGATTTTAGTTTCAGCTCACACATGTCTCGTTCCAGTTCAGGGAAATGCGCTACTGAGCTGGAGCTCAGCAGAGATACAAATACAGAGTCGATTTGAATACAACATACACACGTACTGATGATTAGACCTTTTGTGCCTTTGGTTGAACCTCCACCTTCACACACTGAGGCGTTCTTTATGACTCCGAACTCTGAAATGTCCAATAACAGAGAGACTTTGATTATTATAAATTTATAGTTCAAACTTATACTCACAGTTATTAATTAGATTGTCCGACCTTGAACCTTGAATAATTTAGAGGCTAATACTTTAAGATTTCAAGGCTCCTGCTTTCTTCTGTTACATGTGAGACATTCAGACTGAAAGTGGAGCAGTTGTTGCATAGATTTAAACATCAGCCGTATTCAAATTTGAGTGAAATGTCTTAACAACAACTGGATAGATTGTTATAAAATATAGTTAAATGCCCTCCTCAAGATAAAAACTCATCTAGCACCATCAAACATTGTGTTTAGTGTTAATTAGCAAATGTCAGCACGTCATCACACTAAATGCAGATGGTCATGGTGTGACAATTGCTACTATGCCAAGTCAGCATGTAAGTTAAGCTATGCTGACATTAGCAGTCAGTGCACAGGACTGCTCTGCCTACAAGTACAACATGCCTTTAGATCAGAAAACTACATCCCTAACACCACCTCACTATGATGGTACAGGTGAGGCTGCGGCCTCCAGGACTGTTCTGTGCTTTCTGATGTCGAGACAACAGAATTAGATTCAGAGGATCCTCCTGTTTGGGAATGTACGGAGAAGAGGCCGTACATGCAGATGCCTGAAGTAAAAAGTCAACAAAGTCCAAAACTTTCAGTCAAAATGACGAAGCAAAAAGAGTCAGGCAATCAGGAAGAAAGCGTGAGGTTAAAAAAGAAAAAAAGGTTTATAAGTAATTAAAGGTTGACAGCTGGGAAACACACGATGCAGCAGAGAACAAAGGGAAATTTGGGAGAATATAGGCCGAGGTGCAGATAAGAAACTGGCTGATTAAGAAAAACTCTGAAAGAAGACGAGTACAAGTAACTAAAGTGTAAGATAAAGACTTTACAAACAAGGCTCCAAACTCCCTAACCACGATAAGGTCATGTTCTCTGAGCCATTTCTCAGCTGTTTTTCCTGCTTTGGCAATCGGCTGGAATTGGAGAGGAAGGGCTGGACTGTCAAAGTAACCTACACAGTATTTCCAGGACCTACATTTGCAGGCAGAACACAACTTTATAACAAGATAAACAGTGTGGTCACATCACCACTCAGTACTTTGTTGGTGTTGCTCATTGGCGTAGATGCCTAGAATTGTTTGGCGAATACTGAAGACCTGTGATTTCTAACTAATAACCTTATTGTGAAAGCAGTAACTTATTCAAAGGCCCAGAATTTGAGAATAAGACTTGTTGTATTTCTTTCTTCCTGTCTGACCTCTTGAAAAGAGCTTCATTTATTTTTTTATTAACACGCTACACTGCAGATCTGAGGGGTAACTTTGGGTTTCTCAATTTTGAAAAGCCATATCTTCCTTATCCGCGAGTAAGGCTCCACCCCAAACCAATAAAAGATGAGCGTAAACATTTTCTTAGCAGATATTTGTCAGCTGGTCCTACGGTCAGTAGGTCTCACTGAGTGTAAAGAACCAGTTACACCTCATATGTGTGTGTACTGATGTAGAGGTTTTGTCTGCGTGGTCACAACTAGTATTCAGTTCAATACTCAGCGAGTACTCGTGCCCTCACAGCTGGTATAAACGGTACGGAGCTGTTTGCACTAGGTATAATTGTCCCATAAGAACCCAGATGTAGTCTACAGAGAGCAGAAGCAGGATGGGAAATAATAATTTTACAAATGAACTGTGATTCAGGAAGAATAACTAAGTGTGTTTAGCGCTGCGGGGAGGAGATCTGGAGCAGGATGCTCAAAGATTAACCAGCAGTTTAGGCTAAAGATAAGCTCTCATTTTTAGGAGTTACGAGTACCAGCAAATACCACATTAAAGGATAAAGAAAGTTATAAAAGCGTAAATCCTGAAAGCATCTATGAATCGCTGATTGGCTTTAAGCTTAGAAGAGAGATAATTGTGAATTATCAACGTGGGTGCAAAGTCTTATAGCTTGAGTTTGCATTGTTGTACTAATATGGGCATGTGCTTCAGTTAAAGAGGAGATGGCTTTTTTCACAGTTGCATGATTTCCTGCAGGACACAAACAGAAGCTGACAGAGGTCATAAGTGACTCAATGGGCCTTTAACACTGAATACATGAGCCGCTAACAAAACATTTCCTAAAACAGAAGCGGTTCATGCTGCTGTTGAACGTATTCTCTCATGAGTGTTAGTCATACATTTATTAAGATTACAATTAGACGATATCTTCTTCTTTGCCTTGAATTCGTAAGCTTCTTGTTGCTGAGTGTGTTTATTACTGTTTGAGATTAAATAAAGACTTATTCATTATGTCCACTAACATTATTTTGGGGGCTAAACTGGGTCAGTCAGTCACTAGTACTGTTTGTGTTGAGATATGGTTAAAAAGACTAAAAATACTGATAAGATACTGAAAAGACCAAAATAATAATACTTATACTCAAAGTGATCATTTAGCTGGAATCCATGTAAAAACGACACAGGTGTAAAATACCAGATGACGTTTTTTTTTTTTTTTATTTCTATTTAGTGTATGACATTTAGTTGAGTTGTGAGTCCAGCAGATGTTCAACTGTCTTTGACTATAAACTGATTATGAAGCCCATCTATTTGCTTCACTTCCTGCTACATTTTATTTTACAAGGTTATGAAATAATAAGATTTTCAGTCTCAGAGAGTGAAAGTGATGTCAGGTTAGTATTCAGCATGGAGAGGTAGAGTCAGTTGGATCAGCGCATCCCATCACTGAATCAACTACTAACCGAATATTTCCTAAACAGAAACCGCAGATATTTTGCTGGTTTCGTGTATATTCTCATCTGGCTAATACTCTAATACACTAACACAGTGATTACAGCGATATGATACCTTCTTTGTTGCCTCGGCTCTGTGAGCGACGCACTGCCGAGCGCGTTCATTAGCATTTGAGATTAAACGAAGCATTATTCAATTAGATCGGTGTAATCTGTCAGCTGTGTTGGCTTTACGCAAAGTTTTAGTGATTAACACCCCAAACTAACATGTTTGTCCAGGAAAATGAGTTTCTAATCAACAGGAAGGTTAACAAATGTAACTTATTAGCATATTTATTGCTCACATCTAACACTGAGCAAGGTGTGCTTGCATCTGAATGAATCACCCGCTAACACGAACGTCTTTGTTAAATCCCTCTGCCGTCTCAGAAGCTGCTTTGTTAGAAAAGGATTATTCTTATTCCTCATTCTCCTGTCATGAAAATAAACATCTGATGTGAATATAGATCTGCTGAGGAAGTGAAAGGAGCCAGTAGTAATTCTGTTTCTGCTCGCCCGTGGTTTCAATTTGCTAACCGTCGTCAGTATTTGACACCAGATGAAAAATGTTAATCAGAGCAGTAAGGGCTTAAAACCAAGTGAGAGTCACATTCACACTCATTCATGGAGATGTAGAGCTAAAGAGTTTCTGTGCGCAGCAGCTGCTGATTAAAGCATGAATAAAGTAGAGGCCAGGCGCTTTAATATTTTATTACCACTGGTGCACTGCTTTCCATTTTTATTCCTTTTTATTGCCATCTTCAAATATGAGTGTCCACCAGCCATATTACTGACACTGGCAGGATGGGGGGTATCGTTTTCACCTTGTGAGTCTGTCTGTGTCTCGCTGTGGCAGAATACAATCCTGTTGACAACTACTGCAGCGAGAACTACCGCAGATGGTGGCTATGTTAATTTCTGTTGACAGATATTGTCAAGACAACGACGTCATAACTATCAAAGATACAGTCAGGAAGCTTACAGGCGTGTAGTTAACCTCTTAAACGACTTATCCAGGTTAATGACCATCCTGTTTTTTGTCATCAATGACTTGGCTGATTTTAAGATGTTAAGTTCCATGATGAGTGTGGTCTATCCTTGATTGGTATGGAGCACTAATTCCACTGAAATTAGAGGAGAGGCAGCACAATTTATTCATGGACGGGATCCAAGAAGACGTAGTAAGATGGTGTTTAATAGGACTTTCAAATGATGCAAAATATCCTAAAA
>NW_005187556.1:314016-315621 GCF_000239375.1 Pundamilia nyererei
AAAAAAATCCTTTTGACAGCTGTCGACTTGAATCCTCCGGAGCAACCACAGTTTCAACGTGTTCCTCTTTCACTCTTTGTGTCTGCTGTACAGTGTGATGAATGTGCATGATTGCATCCGTGTGTGTGCATGTGAGGACATGGCACTTTGGTCTGGCCACCCATCAGATTTGCTGTTGCCCCCAGCAACAGTGTCACTCCTCGGTGGGTTCCATTGGTTACCTAAACATTCAATGCAGCGTGTATAAGCGAAGAGGGCGAGTGCAGCTGATCGCATACACAGCGCCACACTCACACGCGATTGCACTTTCTCCTCCGGCTCGTCTACTTATTCCTCTCTAAAGTCTGACTCTGCTGATTAAAATAAAGCCTTTTAAGTCTTGTGAGATTAGACTGTTGTAGTAATGTTCACACATACACTGTATGACTCACATAAAGAGCCATGTAGTTCAGTTTGTGGGTTCCAGCGTATGTTTCACAAACACAGTCCGGACCGAGCAGACTGGTTTAAGGAAAATATTAATCTGCAACAGTTCGTCGTGGATTTGAGGTTAACATGAATCTGATCTTGAAAGCAAATTCAGATATTAAAGTTAAACTTTGTCAATATCTGTTGTATCCAATAAGATACAGTTATCTCACTTCAGCTATTTATTTATCTTTTTGCTGCAAAATGAGATTGTCGAGCAACACTATCACTAAAATCCGCTACAAATGTTGCATGAGATGAAGATGAAGATCAGCTGGCATTTTAATAGACTCAAGTTGGCAATTACATCCAATCTGTTTGTGGTATTACAGCAATAAACTGTGATAAATCAAAGAAAATCACCTATGTGTTACTGTCTATGTAGACAAAAATTCCCATTTAACACAAACTCACATTCAAAGATTACATTTGCACTCAGCAACCTTCCAGTTCTCTAGAAATATAGCCAGAGTCCAACCACATATGGTCCTGACATCCAGAAAATAAAAAACTAAAATGACCTTTTGAGCTTTAGTCCTTTCTGACCTTCAAAATAAATGTGAATCTTCATTTTACAAGAGCAACAAACATATATAATTTGGTGCATTTAAAAATAAAATACGAAAGCCTCACATCCAAAATGTAAATGTTCAAATTCAGAATTAATAGCACTTTTTATATCTGACACCCTCCTCTTTTAATCTGCCTTTTTCTCTTCCCTCCTTTGCTACACCTTCTTGTACTTTTCTCCCCCCTCTGTCCTCCGTCTTTCCTCCGCCCTTCTCTCCCTCCTTCCCCAGCATGGCCGTGCCGAGTTTTCCTGGGAAGGAATCAATGTAAGTCTCCTTGTTTAAATCTCCTTTCTCTCCTCAAATCTCCTCTACCTGTCATTTCCCTTTCCATCACTTAACCGACTACCTGAGCTTTGACTTGGAGTACATAAGTTGACATCCCACTCGTTTATCCTTCCACCTTTTCCTGCCACTCTTTCTTACTTTCTTATCTCTCACTCCCACTGCCTCTCTCTTATCCCCCAGTTTTTATTTCCCTCCCAGTAAACTCCCCCATCCGTCTCCACTCTTAGCTCTCTGCTAATCTACTGTACTGTAAGCTTCATATACTGTATATATATATATA
>NW_005187556.1:316975-354289 GCF_000239375.1 Pundamilia nyererei
ATTTTAACAATCTAAATATGCACATGTACAGACAAATACATTTAAAAAACAAGGAAATTATGTTTTATTACATTTACAGTGATTTTACGTTAATTTACATTTGAAATGTAAAATCAGTCCATTTATGTACATTTAATGATACTCTAGAAGAACAGTACAAAACTGTAAAATACACGGTAAATACTTTTATATTACAATTTTTTTACAGTGTATATATATGTAGGCATACATATTTTCAGACCCCAACATCCTGAGTCCCAGTGGCACATTGTGTTACTTCACTTGAGTTTATTGGGAGAATGCTAACGGATCATACTTGCATACATGAAGACAACTTTGCAGAGCAAAAAGAAATTAATCTGTTTAGCTGAGAGCAAAGGAGCTTTATAATGAAACTCGACTATATTTCTTTTAAGAACTGGGTGACTGGAGTGTACTACTCCCTTTAAAGAAGAACACAAACTAAACACAGTAGGAAAACACCAGTGCTGCCAAACTCAGGTCTAAGGAACACATCCGTCACACATTTTCATCTGTCAGCTTCACCAATAAGGATGAAGGGAGTACACACCATTGCATGAAAGCTTCAATGTTCAGCTATTTGGAAATTGGGAAACATTATTCAGCTACTTCAGAGTACATTTTGTTTTAAGTACATTTTAAAACTCTCCAAAAAGACGAAAGTTTGTGTTTGTTTTGCTATTCTTGTAACACAACTCTGTTCTGGTTTATGGTATATTAATAGGAAACCACATTCTGAATGTTAGTGTAGAGTGATTTTAAGATCATATGAAGGCATATTAAGAGCTCATGAAACAGGCTAATGAGGCTAGGGTCTTTTGCATATTACTGCTTTAGAAAGTTGTTTCTGCTGTTAGCAAAGAACGTCAGTTCATACATCTTAAAGTTCGGGATCCTTTAAGCTCCTATCCTGGCTCCATACACTCTTCAATATTCCATCAGCTCCAATCTGTTGTTTGGCAGTACAGAGTGGAGTGATTGCAGTGGTTTAATCAAAGCAGTAGAGAGCAGCTGAGGTTGCCTGCTGTGAGCCTGAACAATGCAGTGAATGAAAAACCATAAGCGAAAGGGGGCGGCAAAGTTATGTAGCATATGAATATGAATATGTGACCCTTTTAACCTTACAAATAAAACCAAATGCTGATTAATGCACATTAAAACACTTCTCTGCCATATTGGTTTAGCTATGGCTGTGCTTTGCTGGAAGGACTGGAGGAGGATTTTAATGGAGAACAATGGTTTTAGTTGCAAAATAGGCGTCCACCTGTGGTTTATTATATTTGAGGAGAAACAGAGTCGAGCAGATACACGACTAATGGAAGAAGATTGCTGTAATAGTTTCATCTGTATGCCTGTTGACTCTCTGGCTGCCCAGCAACAACACCAAATAATGTTACTGGTGCATGCAGGCAGTTTAAAGTAGGAGCGTGTGGATGATGCTCCACTTGCACACCACAGAGGGACCAGATCATATCAGTATGCCTTTTTATTGTGAGTCATACACCTTGACTCAAAATATTACATCATATCTCTCACAAAATCCTCCCGTGTAACAGAGTCCATGTGCTTCCCTATTATTTCTTACTGTAATTAGCCGCTGGGAGGGCCTCATTAAGAGCCGGGCTCAGTCTCTGAGTTCATTAATTTTTGGCTTTGTTTGCCAGGAGCTCTGCTGCCGGGAAGTAACACAAGTTTACTGTACACATGAGTGTTTTTATGGAATAACTATAGCTTTGAAAACTGTTCAACATTCAGCTATTTAAGTGTACAGGAAAGGAACAGCATCTAGGTTCTCATTATTAGTATGTTGTTGTTGACTTATGTTTGAAATTTCACTTTAAATTATTCTCCTTTGGGGACCTTCTGGTTGATTCATAAAAGACAAAAACATCTCACTTTAATGGACCGTTTACTCCGAAAACCAAACATGCATCTTTTGTTTGTGCTGGTAGTTATCCATGTCACTTGTTCTGGTCTTGGTACCTGTAATTTAGCAATCGCCCCTTGGCTAAGCTGAGTTGTCTGCACATCTTTTGATTGGCGGTTCAGCAGAAAGTTCCTATAACAGTGGCGGTGGTGACAAGGTTTGGGGATGTTTTGGATGTTAACAATACTACAGCTGATTTCTCTGTGAATTTTGGATGTTCTCCTCCGTTCTTGTGGGGTTTTTTTTTTCAAATAAGCCCGTTTAATTCGGCCTATCACGGCTCAGGATTCCTAATCTAAATAATTTCACTTCCTGATTAAATAAACTTGTAGTTTACGTCCCTGAGACAAATCTCAAATCAGCGTAAAAATATAGCGCCAACAAGGTGATTTCCTCTTATATCAGAACACAAAGATACGTGAGGGTTGCGTCAAGAACACCCACAGATGAAAAGGTTACTGCAGGGGCCTCGGTTTGAGTCTGCTCTTTCCTGTTCGCTCTCTCTTTGCTTCCCTGCGTGCTCTACTCTCCTGTCAATAAATGTCAAAAGAAACATTGAATGATCATAGCTTGAAATCAACATATTATTATTTCTACACATTATTTTATGAACTAAATACTGGAGAAATCTTAAGATGCGACTTGTAAGTGTGAATGTGGGCTATACGGCACAAAGGAGGAAAAACAAATCCCGTCCTGTGGGGCAGAATAATGAGCTGAATGAACTGTTGTGTACAAGGCTCCTCTTGTTCAGGGTTTATCTGTTTATTTCATCATTTCTATTCGTGTTATTTCTATTATATTTGGTATACAGTATGACAATGTTTAAGGGAGGACAGGCAAGAGAAAAAAATGTGTGTGTGTGTGTGTGTGTGAGAGGGTGAAAAAGAGAGTGTGTGTGTCTCTGTGATGAAATGCACTTAAAAATGAGGGTGGGAAGTTGTAATAACAGCCCCTAAGGAGTCAGAGAAAGACAGAGATGGATCCGGGAGAACCGGGCCATCGGCAGCCACGAATACTGAAGACCCAAGGCCACACATCCTGGTGAAATCTGCACGCCCATCCCAGCAGGAGAAGGAGTGAGGCCTTAAGTGGGGCGCTCACGGCTAAGGTGTGGGACTCCCAAAGGACCGGAGGCAAAGGGCAGTCGAAGCCGCGAGAGGCCGGTGCGAGCAGAGATCAGGGTCCCAGGGCTCCAGGCCCCCAAGAACCACTCGGTGCCTGGCTGAATCTTACCACACCTTTAACCAATGATTTGAGAGCGTCCCATTGTAGCAGCTGAGCTAGACGCCATCTTTAACATGTAGTCTTTGCTGGGTGAAAAAAAACACAAGCACTGTTGCAGCTTGAGAAAACCAAAGGTTTAGTAAGGATCGGGTCTGGTTACACCTGGAAAGCCAAGATATAAAGTTTATGAAAACAAAACAAATGCAAAATGCAAAGCTCCCAAAAAAACACAAACCACCATTCCTCGGCTTACAAAACGTGCAACTCACTCTCTCACAGAGTTTTAAACCTGAAAAAAAAGTTACTGCTCAGTGTTCAGGATTTCTGTAGATACGATACGACATATACGGCATCTGATATCCAACAGAGTGGTGTTTGACACTAATTGTATGACCTGATTTTGTAAATTGAGGAGCGGTTGTTGGTGTCAGTCTCACGACTTCATGTATTCACAACAAGCCTCCAGCGTTTTCCTGGTAAAATGCAGAAACAGCTGAGCATATTTGGGTTGGTAACATTCACGGTGATAGACGAGACAGTGAGTAATATCCAACAATGGAGTCACAGCAAAATGCGCTACAGGTAATCTTTGTAATGCGACAACACTCTGCCTTCAATATCTGTTCAATATCACATTTTTCAGGATGGTTTTATGTCAAATAATAGCTGCTGAGCTCACAATAGACTGCTACCCTTTTAATTTGGTTTTAAATCAACACTTTATCATTAATTTTTCCTTTGAGACACAGAATATCAATAATTCTCTTCTCTTCAACGATCCCTGTAAGCCATTTACAAAGTGCTCAAATAATTAACCCTTCTATCTTATCTCCTCTGCTACAACCTCTCTTCTCTTTCTCACTCCATCAGACTGTTTTCTGAGTCTTGTATCGTCTGCCCTCTTCACCTCAATTTCTTTTATTCCCTTTTTTTTCCTTTCTTGCATTTATCTCTCTCACCTGTTCTGGTTCTATTATCTCTCCTCCTCCTTCTGTCCACCCCTGTGCTGCACCAATACCACATTTACCTCTCCTCTCTCTTTAGTTGTCCATGGAGGACACTACTTCCATTCTGCCTCGTCTCAAGAGGAAGCCCACCAACACCTATGGGATCGGTGCCCTGGCTAAGTCCTCTCTGTCAGGTGTGTCAGGTGTGTGTCTGTGCTGCTAGATGGTAAAACAGCCCCCATGTTGCCTCCACATGCTCCACGGTGGATCAAGAGTGAAGTTGTTGTTGAGCTCTGGCAGGGGCTGCATCTCCTTTCCCTGCTGTGCAAAAGATAATTTTTGGTTTCTTCTTGCGTGTTATTCAGATGATTGGTTGGTGACACATTAGTGCAGCAGCCAAATGATCAGTGTGTGGTTTGGTTTAATGGGAATCACCAGTATAAATGAGGCTAAATGGACTGTGTAATCTCTTGTCATTTTTCTCTTCTAATTGGTAATTACTTTGACTTAACTTTAAATCGTTGTGTTGCCCTTTATTTAAGGCAACCAAACCATTCATTCCTCTTTGCAGAGTGGGGTTTTTTTTCCCTTCTGCAAACTTTTCTCAGAGGGTGATAAAGCGGTGGCAGTCACACTGGTTTAGACAGAAGATGCAGGCTGACCTTTCAGTTATAATAAACTACAAAATAGAAAGAGTAGTCTGGAAATAAAATCTGGAAAAGCTCTGCCTATGCAATTTGACAACAAATGCAAAAATGCAGTGAAAAGAGTCGTTTGACTGATCAAAGAACTTCTGAACAGTAAATAATTTCTTACGTCCTAATACAGTGTAGACAACCCCTCCTGAACCATCAGTGGTAGTTAGCACATGCCCCCATCAACCTGTGATTATTAAAGCTTTTTGTAAACAACACCAACACCAAAGAAGAACAGTTGGCTTACTATCCAAAATCCAAATAACTATAATATTTGAGCGCATTTAGATTTGGTCAGTCTTCCTTTTAAGGACATCTCCCTGTGAACATGCCAATGGCACAGCTTAATTTTGGGATTGCTTGATGGAAGTCACGCTCTGACCGTCTGCATGTGTGCATCTGCAGTTTTACCACAGACCTCAAACACACAGACCAAGCATCAACCCGGCTTCCATGTTAAGGGTCCAAACATCAAATATCAGTAGATGAGCTCATGATGTCCAAGCTCCTCAAAAATCGTCCATCAAGTTAGAAAAAACAGAAGCGTACTCATCAACCGGGATCAGAGTTATTCTGAAAAGTTCTAAGACGATTAGCATCAAACAACCAAAAACTGTGGTACATCCCATTTCCTGCCCATTCATGGTTCAGAAAGGAGTGTTTTCATTACATTGACGTAATGAAAACCTGCCCCACGTGTCTGATGTGTTTCCATCTTAACCAAAATTCAGTTCAATTTACTTTCATTTTTTCATATATAGCAACAATAGTCATGTAAAGTGCTTTATATTGTAAGATAAATATCCTCGGATGTTATAGAAAGAACCCCAAGGCAAGAACCACTTGTGAGGGTGGTCAGAGCAAGACTTTCAAGGAGATCTCTAAAAATTATTAGCAGTGCTGGCAGCAGTCCATAGATGCACCCGGAGAAGACCTTGAAAGGGATATGGGCCAAATGGAAATCAGGTAGTTTTTAACCTTTAATGGGAAGAAGGAACATTTTTCATGGCACCTCGATAGCCTGTGAACAAAGGAGTTTAGGAGGACTTCAGGGTGAAGAAGTTGTGCTTTCATTAGACCGAATATGAAAAACACAAGAGCCTCACAAACTGAAAGCACAAAACTTACAATTACACATCTTACATGTCAAATGCTCTTTGTTAAGTTGAACCTTGGTTTAACATAACAAACGGACATGTTTTTACCTCCAGGGCAGCCTCTGAGATCTGTTTGCTTGATAAAATCTCCACTATGCTTCTTCCATCACTTGGTTTCTGCACTGCTTGCAGGCCAAAGAATCATCTGACACCCTTGAAGAAAACATGTTTAATTATCTTTTCAAATTGCCATAAACGGCAATGGACTTTGTAAATGAAACTCTGACTTAACAAACAACTTCACTCTAGAGCAGGCGAAGGAGGAGGAGGAGCTTGGAACCAACATGGCCGCCCCTGTGGGTGCCCCTTCCTATATCACTCCCTACTTTCCTCTCTCTTCCACTGATATCAACAGCAGACGTCAATGACGGGACACATTTCAGAGTCATTGATGGAAATTCAATCAGATCTTTGATTTCAAAGAAACTAAAGTAAGTAAGAATACTTACTTTAATTACTTACTGAAGCATCTCCACAGGTGTGTTGGGAAATGTAGTGTATTTGTACCGTGGCAGTGCTGCTGCTGGTGGTGGTGTTGGTGGTGTGGCCCGATATTTGTGACTCTGTTGTGCAGTGTCGTGACTACAAGTGGCCGGTGCCTCTTTCGTGCTCTCTCTTGCTCTGTGCTTCAAACTGTAGTGCTCTTTGTTGTCTGAGTGCAGCATCTCAGAGTGTTTATGTAAAAAATGTATTTTCTGTTGTGTCTGGTGCACTTTAAATACATCTGCAGCTATCTTTTAACAGTGTATAGTGTTATATTTTTGAGCCTTTGAATAGCCAAGACCCCAACACCCTCCCTCATCCTTCATCCCCATTCTTTCCACCTATTTCCATCCCCAATTAGGCTCTGCAGGGACTGTTTGATTTTCAAATGAGATTGGCTCGCTTTGTCTAAGAGGAAAAGTGTTTCTATTTTTAGCCCAGCCTGTTACTTGCCCCATGGACCGGGGGAGCAATTTCCAAAGCTCGCTCTTTGTTTATTCATGCCTGCTGGATTTTAATTTAATTTTTTAATCGATCAGTGTCTCCGTACCCATTTGAGTCAGTGAATATGTCCCCAGTTTGGAGCCTATATTTGCATCTTAATTGGACAGAGATTTGCCGGTGGACACTTCTCCCTGTTCTGTTTACACCGAGGGACTATTTCTTCTGCCTCTCTTCGGCTCCGTAAAACATTTTTAATCACGTAAATTCTAATGAACCTCATTCATTCTGTTTACAAGAAAATGAGCAATTCTTGTAATTATTAATGTGGGTTCGTCAGCATTTCACTCGACATCCTTTGTTCTTTGTTAAAATGAGCAAACTTTAACAAGCACATGGGCAACCACGATGACCTCTGACCTCATCATTCCTGCCAATCACCTGACCAAAGATTAAGCATGGTTTGCTGTGCATACAAATGAAGATTCAGCAGTGAATAAAGATGATAGAGAGTTATATGATACAAAAATGTATATTTATTTTTATGCTAGGGCTAATAGCTAATAAACCATCTTGCAATTATTAATTTTAAAATATTTTCAATTTGTGTCACATTGATATGCTGGCTTCTTCCATATTATCAGTCAAGTTACAACGTATTTGTGGAGTTATGGCTTTTAAGAGCCATGTTTCAGTTTTACAAAAGAGAAATAAAAAAAAATGGAAAAAAAATATTAGTGTTTTAGGATCTGTGAGGGCACACAGCTCTGGTTCAAATCTTCTGCTTAGATCCTGGCTGCACTGGCCTGTAGACTGGTCAGTGATTGCTTCTTCTTTTGGCTGATCCCTTCACCATGGCAACCACAGGTTGAAAAATGTGTATAACCTGAACGGTTGGTGAGTGGTTGCTAGAAGTTTCTCCACCACACTGAGTGTCTACACTCAACTTTTTGACCAGTATGAGTACGCATCTGGGTCTCCCTGGGGAGTACTCACATGCCAAACAAAGAAAGTCTCATACTGAATCAAACATCTTGTACTATCGCAGCACTTATCATTATTATCTTAAACAATTTGTCTCACTGTAGAAGCCAAGGAGTGACTGTCACGCTCGTTGTGATGATTAGTACTGGGGTAATAACCGAGGTGACACATTTAAAACGAGTTGACTGCTGACAGCTGATATCCTCAGGTCCACACACAGAAAATCAAAGGCAGCAGTGGTTTAAAGGTCAGAGTTTAATGTGGTCCACAGAGAGATAAATATTAGCATGTTCCTCTTGAGGAAGGCTTATTATAATAACAAAAAGACCCGTGCAGACTAAATGCTTCTGAAACATGGCCGGTGTGACTAGAAGCTGTCCAAAGGACTGAATATTACTGCAGTCAGCAGAGCTTCTTTGGAAATAATGAAACACCAGTTCACCCACAAATACATCCATGCTCATTCTGATGATCCTAGCATACTACTGAATGCGTTTTTATAGATTAATGAAATTAAATAGGTGCCATGTTGTTGTCATAAAATCACGTTCAATCACAAATTCATTTATTACTGAGCTAACATTTCCTATCATCATCTCAAGTGTTAAACAGACCCTCACATTTCTCATTATCATTCTACTCCTACCCCCACCCCAACCCCCACATGAGCCTCAGATGGAGGTGTAGTCAACTGCAGGGGCCAGAAGTAGTTTTGACACAGTTTTTGTGTGTGTGTGTGTGTGTGTGTGTGTGTGTGTGTGGTGTGTGTTGTACGTGTGTGTTGCTGGTCTGCCCCTCCTGCCGCCCTCATACCTCCTGTAGGTGTGACTCGCTCCATGAAGGACAAGGTGACCAAGCCCACCGCCATGGCCCAGGGTCGAGTGGCCCACATGATAGAGTGGCAGAGCTGGGGCAAACCATCTGCGGGGCCGCTAGGGGGAGCGGGCCATACCAACCTTCAGAGGGAAAAGGAGAGGAGGATGGAGAACGACGCTTACAGTGACCTTAGCGATGGCGAGAAGGAGGCTCGCTTTGCTGCAGGTGAGGACACACCTGAGTGCTGAATTTGCAAATATGCTGCACTAATGCTTCAGTCGCATTGAGGAAACTTGTGCAATGATTTTGCAATCTTGTCGCCTTTGAAGTGGTTGGTCCACAGACGGACAGCGGCTCTGTGATTACTCGCAATCAGTATGTTATCAGTTTGTGATTAAATGGAGTCAAGCTTGCAATCTATTTATGATAATATTGAAAATGATTAATTAGTGCATCCATCCATTCTCTTCCATTTATCCTGTTCAGGGTCGTGGGGGGGCTGGAGACTATCCCAGGTGACTTAGGGCAAGAGGCAGAATACACCCTGGACAGGTTGCCAGGCTGTCGCAGGGCTAACACATAGAGACAGACAACCATTCGCACTCACATTCACACCTGTGAACATGCAAACTCCACACAGAAAACCCAGCCTGATGGTGGAAATGAACTCGGGACCTTCTTGCTGTGAGGAAAGGAGGAGCTTAGAAATCTTGCTTTTGTTAGAAATATACCCAGAATACAACCACGAGGACAAACAGCTGAGTTGAGTCCTATATTGCAAAAAGCTGCATCGCAGATGAGTTTTGCTCAGCGCAGACTGAGTTGCTGAAGTGCCTGCGTTTGCAAATCATCACTAATCTTTCTGAAAGAAACTGCAGTGAGTCCAAGTCAGACCACCGTTGTCTGGTGACAGGTTGCCTCCCACCATGCAACCTCTGCAACTACCTTGCTCTTGTGATGCGCAACCAGAGGTTGAAAGTGTTGCACACTCAACAACTGGATGACTTCTTGGTTGTCTGTTGCATGAGCAGGTTGTCATTATGTATATAAGACTAAAGGTAAACTTTTTAGTAAACATAAATAACAAATGGCAAATTGTTTTAAAAAAAAAAAGTCAGTAAACAGGATATAAAGAGTCTGGAAAGTGAAGCCAACTTGCATCCTGTCCAATTTTTCCTAATTTTTTCAGAGACCATAACTGTGCGTCCATATTTTATTCACAATCAATCTATCCTACAAATTTGTTCATCTCATGCTGATTAATGGCTAGAATTACATGAATACAAAAGATTTATTAAACTTATAACAAATACTTGGCAGTCACTTTCAGAACATTGCAGCTATTTATTAAAACAAAACGAAGTCTGAAATGTTATTAGACGACCTTGTGTTGTTTCAGAAAATGAAACATTGATCAGATTTTTAGGTAATATTTAGCTGAGCTGTCGCTGGTAATTGATGACTGCAGCACTTTCAGAGAAAAAACAGGGTGATGCACTTTCTTTGAAAATGAGTCTAATAAACCCTCAGTATTCTCCTCCAATCCAACACAA
Organism: Pundamilia nyererei; assembly: GCF_000239375.1. Taxonomy (NCBI): domain Eukaryota; kingdom Metazoa; phylum Chordata; class Actinopteri; order Cichliformes; family Cichlidae; genus Pundamilia; species Pundamilia nyererei. The sequence goes on from NW_005187556.1 coordinate 327,227, forward strand.
ACCTGCTGTTTATCCATATTAATGACTGTCGTTGTATCATTAATTAACATGTGTATGTGGTACCAGAGCAGGGACTGGGATTTGCTTCACGCTCATGATGTTTTAGCGAGTCGGGGGATTTTTTCATTCTTGCTACATGCATTGTTTATCTCCATCTTCAGGTATCATGCAACAGTTTGCAATTTCTGAGGCGACTCTGTTTGGTTGGAACTCGATGGACGGGGAGAGCATGGGAGCCGGCTCCAACCAGGGCAGCGTCGCCCACCTGAGTGAGGTCAACCAGGAGAGCATCACCAGCAGAGGTCAGTGGATCACCAGCCGGCCCATTTGGTGACTCGGTTTAGCTTTTGTTTTGTCCCACTGTTTGGTCGCTGCGAGCCACAGCAGAGTGACCAGTTAAGTCTTAGATGTCAAGCCCGGTCCTTGTAAATTAGGTGCTATGGTGCTACATTTGGTGCCATCAACACAATAGAGATTAATTATGTTGATGACACAATATGTGGAACTACTGAGAGGATCTAAGAGTTAAATGTGAGACAGAGATTTGTGATAAATTAACTCACTGTGTCTAAAACCTGAACGCTGTTAAAGTAAAACACGGACTCACTTTGTGCGAGAGATTCAAACATGTCTCAAACTCACGTCTTTGGACCACACAGTGAACTCCAGGTTTTACTCCAATGTGAGTTGTAAAAAAAAAAAAAAAAAAAGAGTCCTGTCAGTTTGTCTCCAAAGCAGGGGTAAAGGACTTTTGGAGGGCAGGCTCACAGCTGCACATGTCTGCCTTTCACTCTGACCAGGCACTTACTCAATAACTTCCAAATGACAAATTCAGATGACAGCCTGCCAGTGCTGAAATACCAGAGCACATTCTGTTAGGGCTTCATGTCTGTAGCCCAAAAGAGCTGCGTGCATCAAAGGCAGAAACAGACTGGATGAAAGTTGAGATTTAAATTTTGCACAAGGTTTTATTAAAGAAAAATGTTGGCAAACTCATATCCTGATTTGAGCCTCGGGTGATAAGATATTTGTTTCAAACACATTCTGGCCTCACAGGAATGGCCGTGTATCCTCATAAAAATCAAAGCAAAACAAGAAATACTCCCATATTTTTCTTCCCATTCTAAGATAAAGTAAAACTAATGTGTACCCTTTAACATTTACCTGCATACAGAGTAACACTGTAAACTCTCTGTGCAGGTAAATGTTTGTTCTGACTGGTGTTTAGTAAAGCAGAGCACTGTCCAAGCCCTGAGGGAGCCTGTAGGTTAGCACAAGGACTTAGCCCCGCTCTCATTAACACCACCATATGGGCTCTGCTCAGTGCTTTATCTAGCATGCAACATCAACATACACACACGTGCAAGGGATACACACACAACAACGGTTACACAGCTACTTCATATCCACATTAGGACTGAGGGCATGTTTCTCCTCCACAGCGCTGCATCCCTCCATGGCTCTGCTCTGTAGATAAGCTAATCATACTGCTATTAAAGTTATTACCATATGTTTCTCTTGGCTGAGGTCAGGTTTAACCCTGTTTTATATCAGCCTAGATAAACACTAATGGCTGAGGTGTAATATTAGATCTTCTGATTTAGATTTAGTTCATTAGAAAGGAAATAGTATCCATAAGAGATCACAACAAGGTTTGCAATTAAAAACAGCGTGGTTCTGATATTGCTGCGGAGTTATCAAAAGTATTTTTTCGTGCTTTGTTTGTCACAAAGTGAAGAGAAACAGTCATCTGTTGATTTCCATCATATGTTTAAGAAGAACCTTTCATTGTTTACCTTTACAGTACAGTTTGGGTGAATTTTGGCCAAATGTATCTGCAACAAATTCTGAACTACAGATCTTTTTCTCAAGTCTGACTTTAATAAATGGATGATTAATCATTAATAAATGTTTCAGAGTGCAGGGAGAGTAATTATTAGGTTTTAAAATAAAACCAGACCCAGTATATCTAAGACATGAAAACATAACAGCCAAAATTATAATATGATTATTAATTATAATGATTATATTTTATTGAAAGTGAAAGAAGCAAGAACATTCTGGAACTGTTAGGATTTATTATATAACCACTTATAACCATAACAGCTTTTAAACACATCCACACACAAAAATCCTCATAACTACAGTTTGTAATCATGGATAATAATTAAGCTGTAATTAGCACTCAGAGCACGCTGCTTGCTTATTGCAACTTTCTCTGTGCATTCAAAGCTATGGTAGAAACGCCAGCTCAGGTGCATTAATCTCAGTTTAATGTCAGTTAGCTCAGAGAAATGAAAGATCTGAATTTGTTTGTTTTTTATTCTAAAATAATGTAATTTAGGGTATTTTTAAGTTTTGTGGCTTTCAAATCTCAGAATAGGTAACATTTTATCCAAAAAGTATGCAACAGTTAATAGTTTGGTAAAACATCTGAATCTAAACTGATTGAAGCTTCCATATTAATCCAACTCCTAAACTTTTGCAAACTAAAAAGACAAATTACAGAACGTTCCAGCTCCGCTCCTCCAGCTACGTCTTGATTTTTCTCTGCCCATGACTTGGTTTACCCCTGCCTCTCCACCCTAGCAGCGTCTTCTCTGTCTGTGTTTTCCTCTACAACGCCTACCATCTGTCTGTGCTTCCCTGTACAGACCAGGTGCTCCATCACTCCTCTGCGGATGTCTGGCCTCACACCTACGTCTCGCAGGGCCTGTACTGCCTGTCGTCTTCTGACGCCTGGGACCCAATCACCAGCCAGCCCTCGGGCGTGGCATCGCCTGCTGCAGGCTCCTACATCATGGCTGCCGGTGATGATTTATCATCCTCTCTTACAGGCTTTAAGCACCAGACTGTGTCACTGAGCACTGCACACTGGGTGTCTTGTGGTTGTTGCAGGTGGCAGCAATGGAGCAGGAGGCACACCTGGTGAGGGGTACGAGGGGACAGTAGGAAGTTACATTCAGCAGCACCAGGTTCAACTCGCCCTGCAGCAGCAGAGTCAACTCCAACATCTCCAACAGCTTCATCACTACCAGCAGCAACAGTTTCTGCAGTACCAACAACAGCAGCAGGTCTGTGAAAGTGATTTTTATAAAGCCTTGCACTGTTTTTCATATAAACACAGCAGCAGATGCATCAGACATGTCGGCACCAGGGATAAATTTCTATCAAAGAAATGGATGTATCCACTGTTTATTCACCAACTGGTTTCTGCAGTGCTGATTGAGGCCTGAAGCTTAGTGTTAGGATCATCACCAGCTTGGGTTTCTGAAAATAGATTTAACAAAGGTGTGGGACAGACAAAAACAACAAACAGAGGATATTTAATGCTCATACGGTAATAACTCGTAAATCACAAGTTAGCCACGTCTTTGCTTGTACCCTAGTTTATAACATAACAAAATAATTACATGTTATATTAAATAAGATTTAAAAGTAGTAATTCATAACATAAACCCGTCCAAAAAACATCTACTGAGGTCACAAATGAAGCGACAAGTACAGACGTTTTCCCAAAGACTTATTTACAGACAGACTTAGAGAGGTCGCCCCCTGGTGGCCATTAGAAAGGATGTAGGTTCTGATTACTTTTCAGACCTAGAGGCTGAATTTGTCCTTTGTGTATACTTATATCAAACTCTTTTTACATCATGGGGCACGTACACCCCACTTACATCTTAAGTGGGCCGAACCAAATCATTCTTTTCTGTCTGTGTAAGGATCTTTAACTACACATTCAATACATTTGATATAAGAAAGAGTGAAAGTGAAAGAAGGGAATTATAGTCAGGACAAATAAACAAATGTGGAAAATTATAGAAAGGGTTATGGCCTTTACTTAGACTCTCCTACAGTCACAATTAAATTAGTAATTCATAATTAATGAATCAAAATAAAAAATATAATAATTATTATAATTTCTATAATATAGAAATTTCTGTTATATTTTACTTGTTACTTTGGTGTAGTAAAAAAGGCCATGGGGGAGGTCTTTATCAGAAGGTGAAGCTGTAAAACTGATAAAAATACAGCCCTCCTTATTATAATACCCTCCTTTACATTTTCCAAAGATGTCCAGTGGGCTGGTTTAGGGGAAAAAGTCCATGATGGCTGAACTTTAACTTTCTCAACATGAAGGAAAGGTTTCCACCTTGTTTGGTGAGATTTTGCAGTGTTGATGGCAGCAGCTTCTTAAAATGGAAAACACAAATACCACTCAGCAGATTCAAAGCACCTTCACAGATAACTGTTACACTAACACAGTCCAGTATAAATCATGCATGCACACAGCCTTAGGTCTGCTGTCCTATTAAATATATACACCACATGTCTCTGCTCCCACAACATGTGCACTTGCTGACCTTGTTTAAGTTTCTTATGGGTTCATTTTGTGCAGACAGTTTGAATATTGTTGAAATCAGCTGCTGACTTTCAGCTCTCAGTCTGCTGGAAGGTTTTCTGCAAACGAAGTGAGTCACGGTGAACTGTGACACCCCAAGACTTTGTTGGCTGCTCTTGCATTGGGTGCATTCTCAGAGCTCATTAAATAACTGCGAGTTATGAAATACATACTTGAAAAGGTCAGGGACTGTGTCTTAGAAAAGGTGTACTGATCCGAGACCACAATGGAAATGAGCTTGTTAGCTTTACCGTGTGTATTATATGCCTTCCCCGGAGAAGGAGACTATTGAACGTCTTACATTTAGAATAAAATCTTCCAGTCAAGGCATTTCCGCACCGTTCCCTGCAGCAACCTCATAATTTAGAGAGATTTTAAAAGTAGAAGCCAAACTAGAAGAGAGTGGAAAAAAAATACTAGAATATGTGTCCTCCACCTCCTGCAAAAGCCCTTGGGATAAATGTTGGAAGAAAAAAGCGGCCTCGTCTTTTGTTTGGCGATATGTGCGCGTTACAGCACTACGCCGTCCATTATTCAAATGTCAGGAGCAGTTGGTTGTGGGTGTTTTTAGATTCCTAGTGGGAGGCAATTTTATTGTTCCAGAGAAAAACAAAAGTTTAAAAAATAAGCGGCCACAAACCAAGAGATTGTTGATCGGGGTTACATATTAACGGCCAAATCCTGAATATTCTGTTTTTATTCTTGCTTCCCTTTACAGTCTATGGAGCACAGGCTACACAGTGCCTCCCATTCACTCCAAGCCACGCCCAATAGCACCATCCACAGCCTCGGTCCACCCACTCACCCTCGGCTAGCTGACCTGTGGGGAGCAGCACAGGTTGAGGGACATCAGGTAGGCGCTCGCCTGCTGAATCCAAATGCTCGGATTACAGAGCTTGCAGACTCGATGGTGGTTTAATATGTTCTGACAGAGCGGCTATGACAGTTTGCAAGGACACAAGGGTGCGTGACTATATATGCAGTTGCAAGGATAGGACTCTGTCTCCTGTCACTATTACAGAGTGACTGAGACAATGCAGTCATCATAGCCGTGACAGCATGTCTAGTTTCTGCTGGAAGCTACGGTTTATGATGTTTGGTCTCGATTAAAGATAAAGGTTGAATGCTGATATATTTTTGTGTTTTCTCTGCTAAATCTTTGTTTTATGAATCTGGCTTTGTTTATATCAGCAGGCCTATTTAGCACACATCTGTAGAGCAGTGAAAGATGAACTGCCAGGAAAGTCTGCAAGGTAGGAGACAGGCTGGAGGTCTGCATGGAGCACTCAGCATGACTGCCTGAAGTGGATTTGATGAGTTTTGAAAGAGATGTGTAAATCAGCCTGGTCGTCAGAGTGGCATGCCACAAGGTCCGCAAGTTTCAGCGTTTGGAATCAGCATCTGTATCTGTTGCACCCAGCTAAAGTGTATGTTCTTTCGCTCCGACCCCCTGCAGATGAAAACCATGCTGGGTCGGGCCATCTCCTGTTCGTCTTCTGTTTTATTTGTCTTTTTATTTTACCTGTTATCAGGGACTTCTGGAGCCCAAGTGAAGGACGGATGTCAGTTTAAATTACGTGTGAAAATGCCACTAACCTGTTGAATCCCTTTCCAGTTTAAATTCCGTTCAACAAGCGCTTCAGTCAAATTTAACTGGTTGCAGGTGGAGATCGTTGGACACTTGAATGCACAGATGGCTGACATGGTCGGAGGCGTGGTGGAGACGGTCGGAGAAGAGCCAGAGCCCGAGTCTGAAGACTTCCCTGAACAGCGTGAAGAGGAAGAGGAGGAGCTAACAAAGGTGAGTTAGAAACAATACACTGTACTAAAAACACTGAAGAATCAGGAAAACGTTATTATTAAAAACTGCCGCTTGGGTGTAAAGGTAAGTCAATCCCATTTTAAAACAGCAATATTGTACATAAAAGAGCAGCCCATACCTTTTTTAAATATTTGTGGTCATGGTGGAGTACTAGGTTATCAACTAGTTAACAAGCTGCAGTCTTAAACTGCGTGTTGCATCACACAGACACACCTACCAGCCGCCTGGAAACAAAGCAGCCAAGCTTTGACAATCTCCAAGAGACAATTTATTTAAAAAAATATAACCCAGCTGTTTCAAACAGGAAAGTATCCATGGAGACCAAAACTGTGTTTTACATTTTTATGCTAAAAAGCTGAATATTTAATATGGAAACCTATGGGGATTGAGTCAAGTGGCCATGTGATGAACTGCAGTTTTGTCAAATTTCCATAGACTCCTGTGCACAATAAAAAATCATAAACAGTTTTGGTCTCCATAACCAATTTCATCTTTCATAACTATTATTATTATTTCAGATTATCTGAGTCACCGAACTGAACTTCTTGACCATGTTTGTTGTGTTTTTTTTATTAATGAAATTATATGACAAATTTTATTGCTTGCACAGTTCAGCATGAAAAGTGACTGTTTTAGAAATGTGTGCTGTAGTTTTGGTGAGTGAAAGTCAAATCTTTTGCTTATAAATATTTATAACTAAGCACTTGACTAATTATAACCACCCATGGTTCCAAAACTTCATGATGCCTAAATGAAGCCTGCGTAATGCCACTTGACAAACCCTTGGGTGAAGGGATGGTGGCATCTTAACCGGGCAGGCTCTATTGGTTCTACTGCCCCAAATCAGACACATGACTAACATTTTAGAGAGAACAATTATTTCAAAAATTGGCTCTTATCTGTAAGAACAACATGTAAGCACCTTACAAGAATGAATAACAGAGCTTCACTCACCTGCGATACAGAACAAATGTCCTTAAAAATCTCTACTTCCTGCCTTCACAGGTAGAAGAGGTAACATTAACTTTGGAGCCAGAGCCGTGCTCTTTGACGCCCTCCCCGCTGAGGGAAGATGCCCCTTCGACCAGAGGTTCAAGCCCAGGACTACCAGCACAGACCACCGAACCCGTCGCAGAGAGGATACCCTTTGACGTCACGCCCTGCGTCGTCCAGTCATTGGAAGAGAAAGATGAAGAGGCAGACGAGGGCTCCATTGTTGTTGTTGCAACCAATTGAGTCATTTGGACGAAACTCTGTCAAAAACTGGAAATTAATACTTCAATAATCAGTCAAGCTATTATCCCAACCCCTCCCTCTCCCAAATATTTACCTACTTTGAGGCCGAGGAAATGCGACTTTTTTTCCGATGAGAATGTGGGATGTAATGTACACTATGGCCAAGGAGACACCCCTACCACCAGTCTAGTATGGGAAATCTGGAATATCACATATATGAGACTAATTAACTTTGATTTAAGGCAGAAGAGAGACTTGAATTCAGTGACTGCTGAAACAAGCTGTTTGAGAATAAAGATGTATTCAATAAACAGTTTGGACTGACTGGAACAAAGAACCAGGACTGAAAGCCAAACTGGCAACACAGGGATGGGGGAAAATTAAAAGAAAGGATAAGAAGAAAAAAGTTAAGGGCCTATTTATAAATTCAGCGCAATACAACAAACATGGGCACAATCAGGGTTTGCAAATAATTCAGAGTGGCTGTTTCAAGATGCTTTCAGCATCAGAAATAGGCTTTTGTATGCAAAAATAAAAACCCCTTCAAGGCCAGAAATACCTGGTCAGAGAGCAGTTTGATTGGCTAATTAACGTGTTTAGGTTTGACTGACGGCTGAGATGTCTTGATGAGGTAAAGACGGCGTAATCTAGAACTCATGGCAACCTGAGGCATGCACTTGGAGTTATTTGCAAACACTTGCTCTGGACACAACCAAAAGAACGTGCATGCTTTTTAACAGTGAACTAGCCCTAACAGTATAACACAGTAATACAAAGTAATAATATATCAAATTGCTTTTTATAATAAAAGGGAAAAAATCAAATAAACCGATATGTATTTGTATGAATGTAACACTGTATGTATGTTTGTATGAATGTAGCTTTGTTTGTGTGTAAAATATATATTCTGGGAAACAAATTCCTCTCTCTGCTGTTCTGTGCCAAAAACGTTTTTTCTCCTGTGATGCCTTCATTAAGATAATGTGTTACCTCTTTGCCTTAATGAGCAACTTTCTAAACAGGGGAGAGCTGTCAAGGTTTATGCAGGACACGAAGGCAGACATGATGGAAAAGTGAGCCATTTATCGGCTGCTTACCCAACGCATCCAATCCAACATCCAACTCAAACTAGGAGCTGACGCTTAACACAGATGAAGAATTCAAAACTAACGCTAGAGCAGCAACCATCTAATCAGGAATCAGGAAGCCACGAAAACAGACTTCAAATTAAAAAAAGGTCAAAATAAAGCTCAACACACTGGAGTAACAATGAACGCATGAACCCAAACTAGAAGAGAACATTACTAGAAAACCCTGAAGTAAAAACAGACTCCGGAATATCACAAGGAATCAACTCACTGTCAAATAAATAATCACTAACTGAAATACAAGCTCTCAGAATCTCCTTTGAGAGTCTGTCTTTGACTGTGAGTGCTGCACTCTAGAGCTAAACATTGTTGAAACATTTTGATTATGTCTTAGTTTTTAGTTTCATTTTATGGCTTTTATTGTAGTAAAACACCTTCCTATAACTCTTCCTTTAACTGCCATTTATTGTATCTACCAGTAATGTAGTTACATTTGATTACCACAACCACAGTTACACTTGTAAAGTTATCATGTAGAAAGTCTTTTTGATGATTCAATAGGGACTCCTTTATTTTTGCCATGTGCAGGAATTTATATTTGGCCAGAGTTACTAGGCGGGACAAATAAAAGTGACGTCTCAGTGATCATAAGGGATGTTTGCAGGTGATCCATTAGGAAGTGATAGTGAACGAGCACAAGCTTTACGCATGTGTTTCTCTCCAGAAGCAGCAAATGAAGTAATGTGGGAGCAGGAGGGGAAGGTGAATTGATATGTTCTAGTATAAGGGCTGTCTTTGGACTGTGTATAAGTCTGTGTATAGCAGCCGGGCTATAGGATGTGTAGAGGAATAACACAGTGCAGAAATTACCCCATGATCTCGACTAATCCAGGAACTAATAAAGTACTCCTTTTGTTCCATGTGCGTTAAATACAGACATTTTTTTCCCTGCATGCCATGTGATGTTGCAGCTATTAAAAGTCAGAGAAAAGAATCTGACTCAGCTACCTGAGGGCAATAAACAAACCTCTTTTTACAAAATCCCCATTAAATTCAGTGATGGCTACACAACATATGCCAAGACTCAACTCAACAATTCAACTCTGAGTCACATTATTAGCCGTATTTTGCCAGACTTCTCCATAAGTTATGTAATAGATCTAATACTAGAGAGGCATACAGAGCAAAATGCATAAATGTGATTTGTGCTGAATAAAGATGCACAAAAGCTTTTGTGCTTTCTGCGGTTTTCTTTATTTGCAATTCACAAGATACTAAAACTTGAAACACTGCAAACTGCTTTGCTCACTTTAAAAATTAACTCGTCTACAGCCCCGTGCATTAGGCCATCCCAAAAAACGTGTTTCCAACATCTGCCTCTATCACTCCAACTGAACTCTTAGCAGCACCTATCACACCCACATCTGGCACATCCATCCATCCATCCATTCGCTACCGCTTATCCTTTTCAGGGTCGCGGGGGGCGCTGGAGCCTATCCCAGCTGTCATAGGGCGAGAGGCGGGGTACACCCTGGACAGGTCGCCAGTCTGTCGCAGGGCCAACACACAGGGACAGACAACCATTCGCACTCACTTTCACTCACACATTCACACCTAGTGGCAATTTGGATTATCCAATTAACCTATCCCCACAAGCTGCATGTCTTTGGATGGTGGGAGGAAGCCGGAGTACCCGGAGGGAACCCACGCAAACACGGGGAGAACATGCAAACTCCACACAGAAAGACCCCGGCCTGATGGTGGAATTGACCTTCTTGCTGTACGGCAACAGTGCTAACCACCGTGCCACCGTGCTGCCCCACATCTGGCACAAAATAAGAAAATAAGTGCCTTTTTGCCATTAAATAATATTACAAAAATCAAATGTATCTAACTTCATTGAATTCTCGCCTCTGAAATATTTGTGCTCTTATAAATACATATGCAATAAGGTCAGCTGCAAAAATCTGTGTCTATGCCTTTTCGTCTCAAACTTGGCACTGCATCGTCTTTATACCTGTAACAAACATGTAATTACAGGTGCTTTTAAAGACAGTTTTACATTAATGCAAAGCATCTGATTTTTTGGCCCTACTGGGGAGATATAGCAGCAAGATCGCCAGTACAAAAAAGAATAGGCATCAGGTTGGGTTAGGAATGTGTTACAAAGTAAGGCAGTTTAAATAGGTTGTCTTAAATGAGCTTTTATATGAGCCCATTATATATTAAGCAAGTCAGAGAAAGCAAAGGCCTGAATACTTGAATATCTTGCTGTGTTTCAAGCAGCAGTGTGCGGTTTCTTTACTGACCTGTGGCAGCGTTCTTGTCGCCAGCAGTTCCATAAAAACACTTCAGCTGCTCTGATCACAATCAACAGCCTCCTTCATGTGAGGACTCCATTATTGTTGGGAGGTAGAAGAGTGTCCTTGTATGTTCAAGTCCTTTTATCATTTTAAGCTTTTTGGGAGGCATTCTGAGGGTTTAATTTCACAACAGATGAATCATCAGCTCATGATGAATCTTAAATGTTACTTGAGAAACCTAGCAAACTGAATGAATTCAGTTTGCTAGGTTTCAGTGTTTGTACAAATGTACTGTTTATAAGATTGGGGAAACCTGCAGTCAGCTGAGACTGAGGAAGTCAGTTGGATGAATGAGGAAACGTTTCTCCCACTGAAAATGTCCAGATGAACAGAATCAATGTTTTGGGATTTACTTACCTGGATGATTGAGCGTGCATCAAGACATTACCTGAGAAACATTGGTCAGCACGGTGGTTAGCACAGTTGCTTCACAGCGTGAAGGTCCAGAGTTTGATTCCCCCACAGGGGTGTTTGTGTGTGGGGTTTGCATGTTCCCTCTGGCTTCCTCCCACAGTCCAAAGACATTTAGTTAGTGGGGATTAGATTAAATTATTAATTTATATTGCTTATAGGTGTGAATGTGATGTGAGTGCGAATGGTTGTTGGGGCGGGTCAGCGTGAAAGAGACAAAATGTATTTTATAAATGATGCTGAGTTTTGGGAAGGATTTATTTCAATCCTTTTCCCCTCTTGCATTGACCTCATCTTTATTTCAAAACCCCCCAAAGAGGAACAACCTCCTCTGCTTCCATGGACCAGCTGCCACTGATAAAATCAATGCAAATCAATGTAATTATGCGTTATTTTTTCACATCGTCTCTTTGAGACAGAGCTACTGAGAACGATTCAGTCTTACCCTCCTGTGATTAAGACCCTGATGCCCCTAATTGCTCTGATAATCATCTGTCCTCTGTTTATCCTCTTTGAGATCTCATCCTGTAAATCGTTCTAGCGCCCAAAACGCCCAAATGGTTGCACGCTCGAAAGGGTGTCACCTGACTGACAAAGAAACGAGGGCCACAAGGTTATTAAAGCTTGAAACCTAATATAGAGTTTTTGTCAGATTTAACTGCACGAGGTGTCCGTCGTGCTGAATAATTACTCGGTCTTTCAAAATAATTTCTGCACAGTCCACGCCACCCAGAAAAGGTTTCTTCTAAAATGAGTCAGGCATCTTCCAAAGAAGACTAATTGAAAGCCTAAAAAATTCTTTCAAAGTCACGTATCAAAGTGACACTTACTCTTTGCAAATAACACGAGATAAAAAGCAATTAAAGTAGAAAAAATAAAATCCTGTCATCTTGTCAGAATAAAGTAAAGTTTAATAATTTAGCTGCAAGCAGCGATGGTGCCGGGCAGAGGTCGCATTCGACTTTCTCGTCTGTCATGGTGACAGACAAGGTCGTAAAGATCCTGTCGTAGCGTAATTTTACCTGTCATTTCAACTTTTTAATGATAATAAGACACTTAAAAACAACTCCATCACAAAGAGTAATTCACAGAAAGGATTTCATTTTATGCAGACATGGAAATAAAACAATGATGAAACAGACGGCAGTCACTTCACTACACTGGATCCTGTAATTACTAGCACCACAGCCTGTCTGCCAATCTATCGATGCTTTAGATAAGCTACAACTGCTAGCTGGCCACTTTATTAAGTACACCTTGCTAGAACCAAGGTGGCCCCACTTTAGCCTTCAGACCTTTCTTAGCAACATGTCGGGTTTGTTGCCTTTACAACAAGCCTGACCTGGATAAATAAACCAAATTCAAACACAGTAAAGCATTCAAATAAAACTTTATTTAGCTAAATTGTTCACAGTTTATAAAGTTGAAGATAATGACTAAAACAGAAATAAATACTACATTAACCACAACCACAAATAAACACTGAGACCTGCACCGATGTCCCTCCACACCCAAGAAACAGACATAAAGAAATGTTTTGTCAAATCTGAAGGTTTAAAGACTTTTAAGGCAACACCTGAGAAACTGATACCAGGAGTTAATAAGAAGACCGTATAAGAGAGAGAGATGAAGGAGAAATGGAGAAACGGTGCATGGATGCAATGGCTGAGGTTCCCACCCTTTGTTCATGACGGGGAGAAAATCTGGTTTAGAGACCATTTATTTTACATGTTTGGTTATGAAGTCCCATTATGTGTTGTGTTTGACATTAGCAAACAATCTCAGCAAACAGATAAAGATATCTGCAGATGAATCTGTAGGTAACAGACGCATGTAGTCGAGTGCTTCTAGCAATCATGTTCGAGTTAGATTTGGGTTTTTCTTTTAGCTTTTTAGTCATTTGTTTAAAAATAAACTATACTAAAGTAATGTATTCATAAAATCTTAGCTTGGAGATCCCCTGCTATATACCTGAGGGTCCACATTTCCACTTAGGCTTAGTCAACAGACAATAGTGCTGTCAAAAAAATAACCAAAGATCATGTTCAAAAACTCCACACGAAGCCAAACCATTTGACTATCACGTCACACCTCTTACCCCATCAAACATCCCCACCCTCTCCTCTCTTGACCTGAAGCATCGAGATGTTTTACCAACTGTAAAAATAAGACAGATATAACCACCAGACGAGTGTTGTGATCTAACTCTTTTCCTCTTCACTCTAAGTCATCCCCTTTTCTTCTCTTGCAGCAGCAGAGTGTCTGCAGTCTGTGTGAGAGGTGAGCATGACTGTGACACACAGTATGTGGTACTGTGGGAGGACAGTGCTGTGTTATCCCTCCAGCAGACCTGGTGGAAGCCCACCGATACATACTGCCTGATTCTTCTTTATTTTTTAATACCCTGATGCTGACAGACCACGGACACTGAGATTGTGATTTTCACCCAACTCCAAACTTCACAGCTCAAAGCCTCTTTTTGCAAAGCGTTTGGTTTTTGTTCCTGCTGTTGTGTTGAAACCACAAAACAGTTGAAGCATCGCATTTCTGACGTGGAGGTACCAGATGCTGCTTGTATTAAGCAAGCCTGAAGGTTAATCTGAGGAATAATTCTGATAAATAGTAAAAAAGAAGAAGCCAGGCCTGTTTTCAGTTGTATGTGATTAACTGAAGCTTATATATGATTATGATAAAAGACACCTGAACCATCTACAGAGGCAGCTGCCTAGAAGGCAAAAGCTCAGGAAGACATTAAGGTTAAATAGTCATTAAATTTCTTGACTTTTATTCTTTGAAAATGTTACATGAGCAGCTTTGCTTCTTATAATAACCATCACAACAGCTTTAAAAAAGAAGCTATTTTTAACATCTTTAACAGCATTAACTGGGAAACGTTTCTCTGGCAACACATCTGTACATGTCTCCTTCCCTGTCAGAGAACCTTGGCTATCATCACGTTAGAATGAACAGCTTCAGTAGATTTTTCTGATAATCTCATTTAGAATTATTAAAGTGATTAGGGTTAAATCTGCAAGGCTTCCTTTTTGAAGAAAAAAGGAGAAAACGAATCTTGAGGATCTGCACGGCGAGGTTTTGCTGTCGTCAGCCGCCTCCAGCCGCACCATCTATCAACTTAACTGTGATGAGATGAGCTCCGAGGCTGCATCCACAAGGTCGCCACACAATTTGGAGGTCGTTGTGGGGCTTTGGCCAATCTTCCACAGTGGACTGAGCAGCTCCATTAGTTTTCTGCTACCCACACGGTTCGTTGCCAGTTAAAATAAATCAATACCCTCTGCTCTCATCTGATAAAATCCTACCTTTTTTAAGACTTAAGCGATTGGCTAACACAGGACAACTGTGCGGCAGTTCACCGGGTTCACCTCTTGTTTGGGAAGCAAAGCTTTTGATTGATTATTCGGATTCAGCTGAGCAGAGAGCGTTACAGTCAAAATAACCCCACAGAACATACAGTAAAGTGTGTGGTGTTGGAAACAGCTGTGACAGAGGCACAGTTAATCAATCGCAGTCTGGATTCAGACAGTAGAAATGGTAGCAGTGTTTTATCAATCTACTCCTCAGTAATGTCCATCCATCCATTTTATTAACCGCTTCTCCAGTTTAGGTTAGTGGAAGGGCTGGAGCCTATGGACAGTTACCAGTTCATCACAGGGCCATTCAACATGTCGAGCAGCTGAACAGGTGGGTTATTTGACCTTAACCAGTGATATTACTGGATCTCAGAAATAAGTTTAAGAGTGCTAAAACCGTCATTATCAAATATTCAAAAAGAGCATATCACAGTTAGATACCTGACTTTGTGGACTTGGCAGCATCTACAATTTAACCCATGAAAATCAAAGTGTGAAACAACAAGAGAAGGAAAATGAGCAGAAATTAAAACAAAACGAGCAAACGTTACAGACATACAGAGCTTCAGAGCTTACGCATGGCAATCAGAGCGCTCAACGAATCCGCCCACAAAAAGAAAACAACATACGCGACTTTAATTTGGTTGATTTCAGCTTCAGTGTCGCCTCACTTTACATCTCTGGACACACATCCACCGTTTGCTTGTTTTTAGATCGCCGTGTGGAGCTCCTGTTTTATTACTGCAAAAACTACAATCACGGTCATTTTGGTCAATGTTATATTCTCGATTATTAACCAGAGTTATTCTTTAAAATAATAAGCATCTTACATTTAACTTTTTTCACTTGGAGAGGTCTCTGTGCATGTGTGAGTGAGCGTGTATTCATATCTTTGTGGGGACCAAAAACTGCAAGTTTACAATACCAAAATCCAGGTCCCCACAAGAACAACTAGGAGGTGTTTGTGACCATAAAGCTCGTCTCACAAGGGAAGCAAACTATCCCCACAGGCCTGCTGTAACTGGATGTTACTGCAGGATGCTGGTGCAGACTGGGACAAAGAGAAGCCTCAGCCATGCTTTACTGGTAAAGGGAGCATTTGATTTAAACTGAAGAAAAAATAGACCTCTGTATAAAAAAGAACAGGTCGTTATCACCAGTGATGATCCTTATGTTAAAGTTGGGTCATTGTGACAGAGAAGGGGATGAGCGCTCTTCACATGCATTTTGAAATTACAAACGTGTATGTGCAGTCGTACCACAGCTTCCAGGGGGCTTTCCAGACGGAGCACAGGCACACTGGAGGTTCAGAAGTGCACAGTGACCTGATCTTGTAGGAAAGATCAGCCATATTTAAGTCAGTGTTTGTATTTTTCTTTTGTGGGCGGAGACCACAAACTTTCTAATCGCACCTGATACAAAGGAACTAGATGAATATGGCAGTTTAAGGTGTTTTTTGCACCAAACAGGTGATGGTCTGTGAAACCAGTGTGTGGAAGCTGTACCAGTAACATAAAAAGAGGTAAATGGAAGTACAAAGACCGGAGAAATGTATTAAGAACAGAAGAAATAACCTCAAACTATTATAAAAGTTTTCCATTATAAAAAAAAAAGCATCACTCTTGTGTAAGCTAAACCATAGGCTCATCATCGCTGTCTTCCTCTTCCTCAAAGAGTCTCTGTAGGGTGGAGAGGCGGATGGAGGAGAGAGGAGGAGAGGCAGGAGGAGTGGAGGAAGAGGGGACTGGGGGAGGAGTAGAAGAAGGAGGGAGGGTGAGGTTGCTGTTGCAGCTGCAGCTCCTGCTGGCCGAGCTGCAGGCCACCGTGCTGCTGCCGCTCCCCGAAGCGCTACTGGTGCTCTCCTCCACCTCCCTCGGCACACCCTCGATCAACACCTCTGTTTCATTCTCATGGCTGTGATGGTGGTGGTGTTGAGAGGGGGAGGGGGGAGAGAGGGGAGGAGCCTGAGCAACAATTTCAGGTGAGGGAGGAGAGGAAGGGGCGTTGGGAGATGGAGGTGGAGGTTTAGAGACCGAGTTGTGGGTGCTGATATCACGAAAACTGGCCAGAGGAGGGCGGAGCCGGACACCAGAGCGTGTGGAGCCCTCGATGGCCTTTTGGAGCTGGAGGAGGAAGAAGAAGAAGAGGGAGAGAAAGAGAAAGAAGAAGAAGAGAAAAAGGAAGAGAAAGAGGAAAAAGAAGGAGAGTAAGAAGGAGAGGCAGGGTTTGAAGAGTGAGGGGAAGAATTAAAAACAAGAAGAAATGAGCGGAATTCATACATGAATGGTGAAAATGTAAAGACGAAATGAAGGAAAGCAAGCAGGGATTAGACAGAGTCAGTGGTGAGCAATTACACAGATGGAGGAAAGAAAAGTTAAAGAAAATGAGGCGACACAGGAGCATGAGTCAGAGACCATTATGGATAAAGACAGGAGCCCAAAACTTACAGAGAGCTTATTGATTATGCTCACAAAGTACTCATACATAATTCAAAAAGCTGTACGAGACTCCAAGGAAATTAGGAGCAAAAACAAATTGGATTTTTCCCTCCAAATTAAAGACAAACAAGAGAAGACTTCCAAAGGTTGAGTGTATTAAAAAAGGAGCTTTTTTTGGACTTGGATCAGGAAAGTTAATTTCATTTAATGCTTAGGTTTCAGTTCTGGAGACCTTCAGATAGTTTCAGAGTTTTTCCATTAGCTGGTTGTGGTCTGGCTGCTTTAGCCATGCTGTGGCTGTGCTGCTGAGATCCAGACCAGCAGTGCCCAACCTTTTTGTTTGCCTTCAGCAACGCCTCATACAAGTACAAACGTGTTCATTTGCACTCATTTGAAAGGGAATACCATTTAATCCCTGATTATATAAAAGGAGGAGGATGTTAATTTTAATCCAGTTCAACGCTTACTCTTTATGCCCGTTTGGTCTGAGCTATTTATTCATTAGATGAAGCTCTATCTCATGAATCTTTATAAACAATAAACCAACCTTTCTAGCATTTAATAAAAGGCACGATTAAGCTCATTTTTAAAGGTCTCTATTGCTACTTAACGTGACTCCAACAGAGCGCACAAACACTCTTACTCTGTGATTAACTACAACACTTACTGCTTATAGGGTGACCAGATGTTCCTGCTTATCTGGGACTGCACAGCATATTTACCTTGCGTCCCACATTTTAAATTGGCTCTGTAGGATGCAGACCTTTTCTAAAGTCTGGCTTTTAGCCAGTGCATTTGAAGAAAGGAAGAAAGGCTTTTACGTTTTTATAGCTTGATTATCGTCGAGAGCAGGTTAACTTGTCTTTTACTCCCAATGCAATAGTCTGCAGAGAGCTACCAAAATCAAAATGAAGCAACAACATAAAAAATATTTGGTGAAAAGGAGCGGTGTGCTTACTGGAGGCTGATTACTTGTAGCTTTTACATGAACATCTGCAGTTTACAGTTTAGCTTCAATCCTGTGTTCATGTACTGTTATTAAAATGATTGATTATTGGTTGCTGTGGGTAGTTTGGGCTTTAGCTGTTGGGCAGCTGGCCTCATGTCTGACTCTGGATTACTTTGGTGTACAGATGAGTTCATGGTCGACTCAGTGACTGCAGTGTCCTGGGTCCTGTGTCTGCAAAACAAGCCCGACTCATCACTCCTGCACCGCAGCGCTACAGCCTGACCTGAGTCCTTTATGATGAAGCTTCGCTCTCTCCAAACACGACTCCGTGCATTATGGCCAAATGTCTCCACTTTGGTTTTGTCTGTCCAAAGGACATTATTCCACAAGTCACTGTTGTTGTTGAAATGCGACTTTGAAACCTACGCTGTGCTGCCATGTTCTTTGTAGAGAGAAGAGGCTTTTTTTCTGGAAACTCTTTGTTGTGCTGTCATGAACTTTAACATTTAACTCATTCACTGCCATTGACGTCTATAGCCGTCAATTGCAGTGAATGAGTCAATGGGTTTAACTCATTCACTGCCAATGGCTGGCAGTGAATGAGTTAAAATGCTAATGGAGGCCTGTAGCGTTTCAGATGTAGCTCTTGGGGTTCTTTGCAACTTCTCTGAGCATTGCCATTAATAAAGAGCATTTAATTAGCAGCACCTGACTGCTACTTACACTCTTAAATCCTATGAAAGCATTAAAGGTGTGCTTAGTATTTGACAGAGTGCTGTGAGGGCCTTTTTTTCTCCAGACTGTAAAAGACAGATTGTCAGTCTCTTTCTTCTTTTTTTTTTTAAATATTGGAGTACTTAGTTTCTTCAAATATACAAAGACAAATGGAAAAAAAGTTATCTGTGCATCCTTACATTAATGTAGAGACTTTAAAACGGGGTAATATGCTCTCACCTTCTTTTCCTAGCAAGTATATAAAGCCAGCTTGATATAAAAAGTGCATTAGTTTGTCTGTCTGTTAGACAAATAACCTAAAAATACTGCTGTTCACAGCACACACAGGAATGTA
This sequence comes from Pundamilia nyererei, assembly GCF_000239375.1. Taxonomy (NCBI): domain Eukaryota; kingdom Metazoa; phylum Chordata; class Actinopteri; order Cichliformes; family Cichlidae; genus Pundamilia; species Pundamilia nyererei. The sequence continues at coordinate 346,376 of NW_005187556.1, forward strand.
AATGTCCATTTCTGGAAGAAAAACAAACTGCAGGGTGAAATAAAGTAACATTTCTTACCTCTTTTAGTGCCACCACCCCCACCAGTTTGCCAGTACTGGTCACATAAGCATGACTTAAGCCAAGCAGTGAGAATAAGGTGTGGGTCTGTGGAGACAGGGGGAAAAGGTCACTTGTGAAATTACACAAACTTTTTGCTTTCTGCTCCAAACACAAAGTCACGCAGACAGAATGTCTCGAGGCTCCAGGTGAACCACAGGAAGAGAAAGTCCTTGAGCGTGTTTGTAAGCACAAACTATTGTGTTCACAACCCAGCCAAGGTCACACTTTGGGATGAGCTCTTTGTATGCATCGGCACACCTCCATCACAAGGCCCCCTTTTGCACATGAATAAGCAGAATATTACAAATATTACCATGACAATGAAACCAACGGGAATGGTACAAGGTGTTTACACGCTTCACCATGCTGCAAACATCTGAAAATCATAATAAGGACGTGAGCAGGTCACAGAGATTGTGCAAGGCAGGAAATGATTAGAAATACATAGATTTACAAGAGATTTTATGTAAATCCCCGACTGGGGCAGCTCGGACACGCTCGGGCTGCATTCAGCTGCACGGGGACATTTTAACTGCAACGAGACAAATGAAAACGTCACTGTTCAAAACAAAAATACAGCAAAAGCTGCAGGAAATTACTGAATGAAAAGCCATCAAAGCAAATAAGATAAACGGGAATATCCAGAGTTCATATTAAACTTATATTAAACTGCTGTAACTCATTATGGAGTGCATATTGATTAGGCAGTGTAAGAGCTTTTAGAGCTGTGGTTTCAGGCTTGGCTGGCTGATATCTTCTCATTTGACTAAATTCTTGCCAAACCTAAAACAGACCGGCAATTTCCAGATTGGCACAGCGACAAAATTAAAAATGACTGACTTAATAGCATTACACAGCATGTTTACAGCTTGGTACACAACAGGCTTTTGGTCTCTATGAATAGATTTCTCCCTCTGCAACAGCTCCATGGTGGATCGCTTTATTTTTTTAAAAATCATTTTCACTTCACTGCCTGGAGCTTCCTAAACAACAGGTATCGAAACTTCGCTTCACAGACTCACAGTTATAATGGGAATAGAAGAAGTCAGAACAGGAGACAAAGCAAAGTCACACTTGCTGTTTGTGCTGTGCGCAAACACGATAATACTGAGCATAAACTAACAGTGCTGGGTAAAAAGTCCCGAGACATCTCTCCAATCATTCAAGCAAAAACAAAAAAAGATTCCAACTCAAGGGATGAAGCAGTGTTGTGACCACACATAAGAGGCAACTTAGATCTTTAATATAAAACATTATTTCTTTTTATTTCTTTAGTTGAATCTATGAAAAACTATCTGCAGCACATAATCAGTACATCTGAGTCATGTCCTTATGAAAGAGGGAAAAAAAATCCAACAAAGACCTGATGTGGGGTCGGAGGGATGCATCTGACCGCTCAGTTGATCCTGTTCAGTGGAGGCACATCACTGTTCTCAGAGAAAGGTTACTGTCAAGAAGCCATTCTTAAGGAAGTGAAACAGGGAGGGAAGGCTGAGGTTTGCCAGATTACAGAAGAACTGCACTGAAAATCACTGGAAACAGGTCTCATATTCTGCAGTTCCATTTATGTGTGCGTGTTTCACAAAAGTTTGTATTTTCTTGGCAAAAAAATGAGGAATAGCTCAAGACTCTTGCACACTACCTCACTAACTCTATCTATCTTATTCCACTTATCTGGAGCCGGGTCGCAGGGTCAGCAGCCCAAGCAGAGAAGTCTAGACCTCCCTCTCCCCAGCCACCTCCTCCAGCTTGTCTGGGGGAACACCAAGGCCTTCCGAGGCCAGCCGAGAGATATAATCTCTAGAGCGTGTCCTGGGTCTGCCCTGGGGCCTCCTCCCGGTGGGACATGTCTGGAACACCTCAACCAGGAAGTGTCCAGGAGGCATCCTTGTCAGATGCCTGAACCTCCTCAACTGGTTCCTTTCGATGTAGAGGAGCAGCAGCTCTACTCTGAGGCCCTCCTGGCTGAACTTCTCACCCTATCTCTAAAGGGAGAGGCCAGCCACCCTTCGGAGGAAGCCCATTTCTGCTTCTTGTATCTCGCCCTTCCGGTCACTACCCACAGCGCGTGACCATAGGTGAGAGTAGGGACGTAGATCGAACGGTACCTTACTAACTCCGTATTATATAAATAAGAATTAATTTATACATATTAATAATACCAAGATCCTGCCAATGATTGGCTGCCACCAGCAAACAGAAGGTTCGAATAGCATGTGGGCGGGGCTTTTATGACTGAGATCACCACATTAGGGATACCCCCTCACTGCGACATTACACAAGAGACAAGAGTAGAACAAAAAATGATTTAGAGCAGGCTGACAAGATGAGGCAGCCTGCTCTAAATCATTTTTAGATTTAGAGCACGAAACACGTTTCAGTGTTTGCACCAGGAACCACACTTTCCAGCTCCCACATATAAATGTTGGGTTTATATAACAGCACCTCAGGAAACAAGATTCTGTTCTCGGTCAAAAATGAAAAACTGTCGTGTCCATCTCTATTTATTCAGACGACATTGTGTGAATAAAAAACCGTCCTCACTAAGTGTTTTTCATGTGCCATTACTCCCCTGTCAAGGTTATCCACATCTTCAGCTGAATGAGATGTAAGTAAACAACTTAGCAGCTGAGAGTGAGAACACCAACAAAAGACTGCCACTGCCCGTGGGGCTGAATTACATTTATATGGTTATTTGCTTGCATAATGCATGTGATAAAATACATGAACTCTTCTTCAAGGCAACTGTACATTTTGGAATAAATGCAGACTGTGTGACAATGATTAATAAAATGAAAATAAAGCAACTTTGTCTCTGTTTCTGAGAAAAAAAAAATTTTTCTTGTTAGTTTTCTGTAATTTCTACAGTTAAATGCCACAAAACTCACAGTAAACCAACAATAAATCAGCTGCTTTATGACTGTAGATTATATTTACTGTTAACAGGTTACAGTTAGTACTGCAGGAATTTGCCATCTGATGTCTAACAGCAATATTTCTGGGGGACCCTGACATGCTGGGTAACAGCTTTTCCCCAGTATTTCAATGAAATGGTTGTTTTAGGAAACAAGCTTTGGAGACAGTACCTCCTATAAAGAAAAATGTGCATTCATTGAGACAAAATGCAGTAAATGGTGTATGAAATGATGTTTCTGAATGTGTAAGAAGGATCTCAGTGTTTTATAGAGGTGCCATAGGACTCGAAAACAGAGGAGGTTGACAACATGGTCATTTGATTTCATATTTCTTATAATACTGGGAACATCAAAGACACTGAAAAAGAAAACTGCTGCTGAGAGTGCAGCAGACGAGTCCTTGATAATAGAAAAACATCATAATCACAGTTATGTTGGTCAATGTTGTTATTTTAATTTAATAAAGAAATATCAGTATGTATGGAAAGTGTTTGGAAGTTGATATTACAGTGAAGTGTTTTTAAAACCACCTTGAAGTAAAAAAGGGTTTTATTGAATTACTGTTGTAATACCATGTGTTGCTTCAGCATTGCTTTCATGTGGTCATTCTTTGGCGTTTATGACCACTCATGGTGATTTCAAGCAATGTTTTTAAAAACAAGGCTTTTGTTGTTGCATTTGATGACTCTGCCCATTTTGTTGAACACCACTTCAAACTCCTTTCCTTATTCATCTCTGAGCTACTTCAAACATTTTTTAGAGAGCACACATGAAAAATCATCAGTCATCGCTGGACATGCAAGCTCTGTCTCTGGCTGCAAAGAGTTTGGAGTGTCCAAGCACAGAGTTTGACAATCAAGTCAGTAACACAGTTGCTGTTTTGAAATGTCATGGGTTGTGCGCTATCATGTAAACGTCCAGGTGAGAACAAAAAGTGCAAACTGCCTGAACTATTACCCACTGAGCATTCACTCAGGGTGCAATGAAAAGAGAATCGACTGAGTCTTTGCTCATGTTTGGCTCCTGCTACTTTGTTCTCTTCCTTAAAGTGAAATTCCAGGATGGATCGCAGACGCACATTGAGGTAAGAAAAGGATTTATACTGAACAATCACAGAATACCAGGAGCACGAGAAGTGATGCTCCGGTAGACATAGAGATGACTTAAAGAGTAGAATGACTTTTTAGCAGTTTAAAACGCGTCTTTCTCCAAACGTTAATAACATTTTTAATGTACAACATCCACCACCTTGTCGAAAACAAGGTGGTCTCAAAAAGACTATCAAACTGCGATTCACACAGACATGTTGTCCACCAACCTTGTGTAACGATGTTCTCTCCACCAGCTGAAAAGGGGAAGGGTCCACTCGTATCTCGTCGATTTCCATCGGCTTGTCCATCTCTTCCTCTTCCCACGCTTTAATCTGCAGCCACAAATAAAACCAAGGTCACAGAGGTGAATCTGCTGTGGTTAGTTCACATTCCCTCTGCGGACGGGAAAAATGCACCTATTCAAACATACGAGTTCAACTAGAGGGGAAACAGTCGGATGTGTTTTCGCTATGAGTCATGCACATGTGTTTAAATATATCTGGCAACAATAAGAACTGTTGCATAAATCATGAGCTCTATCTCTAGGTAAAACTCTAGGTGTGTGTTTCACAGTCTGTGTGTGGCTGCAGGATGGAGCAATTAATTAGCTACCACCGCAGAGAAGTCTGAGCAGTAAAAAACCTTGAAAGCCTGCGTTGCGTCCTTGCATGTCACCGGTAACCCCTCTGAGATTTAGGATGTCTGACACCTTTTAGCCACTCCATGGATTTTACCTACGAACCTCAGCCTGCCGTGACAGCAGCAGCAGTCTTGTAGAATATACAGGCCCGTGTTATGGGGCAGTTTGGGAAAGTGCCAGGAAGAGTAAAAGCGGAGCGGCAGACAGAACAGGACTGGAGGGCACGATGCTGTTTTGATGTCTCATTTAAAATTCAGCCTGTGCTCACACTACAGTTTAAAAGTGCCCCAGTTCAGTGTCTTCCCCTCAAACGTGACACAGATCTGCAACACCGCTGACCTACATTTGAGATGGATTCGAAAGCTAATAGAGATTTGCCTGCATCAGTCATATGGTAATAAGTCTAAAGCAACTTGATATATGCTGGCAGAGACAGTAAGTCAGAACTAATGAACTCAGGCCCACATTTTACATTTTAATCTCGTGTCAGTTCCCGTCAAAGTGAGGCTCTTCATTTTTGATTTTCACTTCTCTCCTTGCACATTTTCAACCAGTTTTTCTTGCTCTTTGGTGACATTTCCACACATGAAGGTACATTCGGTTTTTCACTTCCACTGAATTTTGACTGTGGGAGGTTTCTGCACAGTGTTTTTAATACATGAATGAATAAAATATGAGACAAAACAATTTAAAGTCATATGTTTGCTTAATGCTTTCACGAACAAGCAATAACTACATGTTCGGCATGCAACATCTGAAAAGTTCAGCTTTCCCTTCAAAAGGTTATTTCATGCTTTTCTTGGACACACATGGTTGTAAAGTGAGTATCTCTGGATTTTAAACTGCTGCTCAGGTAAAATAAGTCATTTGCTCTATAGTTCGTATTTATGTAGAGCTTCTGCCAGCGTATTACCGTCTTGGAGACCAATGCAGCTAAAATGACCCTCAGCAAATACCAGCCTGGTATTTTTAAGATTTAGACATAAGCTGCAGTCTTAGCTGATGTTCCTCATAGACGTAATTTTATTTATGAAGCTTAATATTTTTATGGCTACTTGTTCTTTTATGTGTAGTCGCACTGCTGTGATTTGGCATTTGGATGAGGTCTACTGGGGCTTATAAAGATAGCTTTTATTTACTTCTGGGAGACCACTGGGGTCTGTTGTTAAAAATATGTAACGATCTTTGTAATCCAATTACAGCTGTATGATCCATGTAGCTGTCCTGACTGAATGACCCCACAGTGGTACTGTGTTAAAGACGTAAAACAGTATAATCTATACAGAATAGGATGGATTCCCATATCACCGTCATCAATAAAGCAAGATGGTGAAATAATCAGACTGTGGAGCCTCCTGTTAAATTTAAATGGACTTTTCTTTGGAGGAAGTCTCCAGTGGGTTATAGAGCTCTTAATATACATCACAAAACATAAACATTACAGTAATTAACCTGTAAATATAAAAAGGAATCAAACATGTTCGGTTGTACTCTTTGATCTCCATAATTCCCGTTATTCTGATGAGTTTATATATACTTTATGTTTAATGGATTCAGAAATGTTTTGGTGCACAGACAGAAAGAAAGGCTGTTTTATCATCTTTAAAGCTGCTTTTAGACAGGTTGGATTCTTTATCTGTGTTACTATCTGGCTCTGTTTTGCTGTTACTGGAGTCTTGTAAGCCTACTGGGCTTTATAAAATCAAATCAATGTGCAAAACATAATATACTTGTTTGTCCCTGCAGGCTCCCTGCCAGCAAACACTGAAGCTTAATGAGCATTTAAGGTGCTCGAGTGGCAGGAGGAGGAAAGTGGAGCAGTTTGTGTGTGTTTTGGAGACTTTGAGACTTTGACCTGAATGCTATGGAGAGACAACAATCAAAAGTTTTCCTCTGAAATAGTTTTGCGTTTTACATTTTTTAATACCAAAAAGTGATTTTTATTTTTATTTTTTTTATTCATGGAGGAGTTAGACCCCATTGTGTTAACCTGTACCGAAGACAGAAACACAGATAAAGTAACAGTAAAACAACAACAACCTAAAAAAAACCCTGATTTTAAGATTAATCTTATTGGCTACTGTACTGTAGTACAAATAAGACTTTTTAAACACTTTTTAATATTTGAGCTCTTAATGACCCCAGGAAGCCTGTGTGGTTCTTGCATCACTTGCAAATACAAAAACCTGCTGTCAAAGATTATTGCTCCCACTTTGTGGGATAATGTCTTGTGACTCAGCACTTGCTCTATGAGTAAGCATTCAAATAGCATGTTTAAAATTATTCAGCAGACTATTCTGTAAAATTATGCAAATCCTTCATTACTGTACCTCTTCTGGTGTCATTGTGTCTGACAGCGGAGGAGGACAAGGCTCCTGGAGACGAAAAAACAGGGAAAAGAAGAGAAATGAGCTGGAGTGATTTTATAAAAACACCCTGTCCTCTGAAACAGGTCGTGGTGATACTTCTAACTCTAGAAGCTCATCTGAATCTTACATTAGGGGAGGAAACTACCAGCAATTGAAAGAAAACCTGTTTCATACCATGAATATTAGGCAAACACACATTTCAAACTACTCATAACTCTTAAAATGAATGTATTGAACTCTAATACAGTCTCACATTAGATTTCTGTCTGTCTCTTTGTTTTCAGGCTTCTGTCATCCAGTTTCCTGTGTTCGTGTTTCACTCCCACAGCACATCAGCAGCTTTGTGAGTTAAATGAATGCAGCAGGTGAAATTCAGGCCAACACCTGCTGCGACCTGTTTTGTGAAACTGAATTTATTACTAGCTGCGATCGCAGAGCTAATATTGCTTTCACCTTGTGGAAACAATATGATTCTGTGGGTGTGTTGTTGTGGCAAAATGTGATCCTGGAGACACACTCTGCAACAGGAACAATCAAAACATCCAGTTTTGGGTACTTCAACGTTCGTTTGCATGTCTGCGGATGGATTTTGTACTGAAGGAGGACTCTAATCGTGCTCCGTTGCCCTGTGTGATTTCAGAGGGAGCAGAAAGGTACTGGCAGAACAAGTGGAGAGCAGCTCTGGCAGTGGCTGACACAATAACTTGGATGTGGTAGCAGTGTGGTGAAACCATGGGGAAAAAAAACCTTTTGATTAGCCTCAAATTTATTCTGGTAAACATCAGATGTCTCGGGGGGG
>NW_005187556.1:354383-358270 GCF_000239375.1 Pundamilia nyererei
ATCCTTAATCCCACTGACACATCTTGTGTAGAGGAAACGGGGTCTGGGGGATAGGGGAACAACTCGCCTATCACTGGGGACGAGGTCACCGAAGCAGTCAAACAGCTCCTTGGTGGCAGGGTCCCTGGGGTAGATAAGAGTTTCCCTGCGTTCCTGAAGGCTTTGGGTGTTGTAGAGCTATCTTGGTTGACACGCCTACGCAAAATTGCATGGAGGTCACCCTGGAGTGGTTTGCAGCTAAGTGTGAAGCGATAGGAAAGACAAATCTGAGGCCATGGTCCTTAGCTGGAAGAGGGTGGAGTGCCCCCTCCAGGTCAGGAACGAGTTACTACTTCGGGGTCTTGTTCACGAGTGTGGGGAGAGTGGAGTGTGAGATTGACTAGAGCATAAAAGTGGAGCTCTCGATTTAGCATTCAGTCTACCGTCCTGCCCTCACCATCGTCACGAGCTCTGGGAAGTCATTTGGTGTCTGTTTTTAATTCTCACTTCACTACAACTGTATGACAGATGAATTTTGTTTAAATGTCACTGACTTACTAGCAGCAGGACTGCTTTGACTGAAGGGCTGGAGCTGCATCAGCTGCTGGGTTTGACCTGCACTAAACAACAACTCCCCACCTTGTTTGTGGAGTTGGTGCTTTATCACCAATTTTGAAGACAAGTTTTTTTTAACCCTAACAGCCAGAACGAAAAGATGGACTAAGATGGAGTAAGTTGAACTACGATTTTGCCCACTTTTCGCTAAGCTAACCTCATATTTTGTCTGTCTACATCAAAGCAAAGTTGCACCAAAAACCTCCAGCTGTGGTTTGTCAGCGATATCAGGAGAATCACAGCTTTGGTTGTCTTAAGGTGCATAGACACAAAACACCAAGTGATGTTTTTGTGCTATGTAATTAAATATAAAATCTATGCAATTCTTTGCATTACAATAAATAAGCACGTCTCCCAATCAGAAATGGGAGGCCTGCTCACTGATACAAATTCAGGCCGGCTGGAGCTAAACTTCTCTTCTACATACAGGAGACAGCACGGAGAAAAGTGAGGAAAATCATACACAAGTGCCTTCCGAGCTTAATGGTGTTCACTGGTTACCTAGCAACCCTCTCCAACCATGAAACAAAGATGGCAACAGCCCTGAAGCTAAAGCTGAGGCTTCAGAATGCTAATCGCCGCACTGTGGCTACATCCATCTTTTAGATACAGTCTATAGTTTATCACTGAAAGTATAACTATTGTTTTATTCAAGGATTAGCAGCATGCTAATATTATTACACCTGCCAAATGTTGTCCTAAAGGTCATTGTTTGGTTACCTGCACTCGGCAGTTGGTAAAATAAACAATACCTGGGTCACAGAGAGAATCCAGCCTCAGCTTGGCTTGATTGCTGGTAGCAACATCCCACTGTGTGCCTATTTGATATTCATGGTTGTAGAAGTGTGACTGATGTAAAAACAATCCCCACTGAGGAACAGGATTGAATCCAAAAACATAATAGAGAGTCAGACTGGTAATTCACCAGCCACAGCAGTGGGCACAACACAAATCAAATTCTAATCTTGCCAGTTCACAAGCATATGCTTATTTCCAGTGTGGTTTTCATTCTTGCATGTACTGCCTTCCTTGCGAGCCAAGATCACCACCAAGCTGAATATAATGACTCTGCCACCAGCATCTGCATTTCCATGAGAGCGAGCGAGAGTAGGTGGAGAGAAAGATGCTCGACTTCAGTGAGTTTTCCTGTGGATGAGACGTGAATTCATGTGCTTCTGTCAATCAGATAAGCATGCATCTGCCTGAATAGAAAGCAGACTCCATCTTCCATTCGCCTGGAATAAAGACACCCTAACTGCTTCCATAGGAATTAAGAGGGTAAGTAACAGTGAGGTGCTGCTAATCTGATGAACTAGATTTACTAAACATCAGCACTGTTGGGTGTAATGTGCTCAAAAGTAACATGTTACTGTAATCAGTAATGCAGTTACATAATGCATTATTGTACTAAACAATGATCACATCAACTTCAGTAGGTAACAAAGGCAGTGATGAGCAGCCATGCTTGCAGCATTGTAGCCTCCATTGTTTTTACTGTGCATGTTTGTACAGTAGAATCACTGCGGCAGTAGCTTTAAGTCTCTTTGGATGGTTTTCAACTTTGCATTTGAAAAAGCTATTTTAAAAAAGGGATTTTTGTCAGTGTGTGGAACTGTAGCCTCAGGTTTATATCGTTAACTGGTAACTTTGTGAAAATGCGATTCATGTCATGTTACAGAATGTAGTGGGTCACTTTTTCTGGTGTCTAATTAAGTAACGTACTGCATTACTTTAAAAAAAATTAATGAGTAATATATAATATATTACTATTGTTGAGTTGTGACTCCAACACAAATCATCATCTAATATAAATAAGTTTTGACTGTTTGCACGTCAAGGGGCATTCAGGTGTGCTTTAACACAGGAACCGACATCTGAGCAAACACCCCAGACTCTACAGGCCTCAGTTAGCATGTTGAATGTTACAGTGCATGACAGCACAAAAGCCTGAACAAGCATGGCCTGTTTGGAAAGGTTGCCAGGAAATTGGGTCATGCAACAGGACAATGAGCCGACACTGACCGGCAAATCTACAAAAAAGGAAAGAATTGAGGTGCTGCAACAGCCCAGTCAAAGTCCAGACCACAACCTAACTGACATGCAGTGGAGAGAGCTGTGCATGGCCTCATTGAACTGGCACCATGTTCTAAAGAATAATGGGCAAAAACTCCTCCACAACAATGTGAGAGGCTGATAAAGTCATGCAGAAAAGGTTATTACTGGTAAAGCTGGTTTTACAAACTGCTGAAGTGTGCAATAAGAAGTGCAGACACACCTGAACGTGTCTGCCTGCTCTCAGAGGTTCACATGACTGTTCTTGCCTTTGCAGTAAAAAGAAAAATAGCCACTCACATTTCTCTTAAGTGGTTTCCATGTGACAACAGAGATGATACTGCATTGAATTAAGGTGTCATGCCTTGTCTAATAGCCCTGCGTGAAAGAGGGGTTTAATTACTGCATATTTAAACAGAATTTAATCTTTTCTCCTTTGTTTGATTGTATCTATCATGTCTTTTAAGCAGAAAGGACAAAACATGAGACCGAGAGCAATGCACGAATTAATTATTGTAAAAAAAAGAAAACCATCCCACCCTACAAAGACGTGACATACAGAGTGGAGATGTGAAGCATATTTAATGCAGCTGATGCATGAGAGCACACGCACTAGACATGCAATGAGACGTGCAGACACACCTGAGACTGGCCCTCTGTCTGCCTGCTCTTAGAGGTGAAGATATTCCTGAGTGTTTTCCTCACAGACTGCAGAGAACCTTTTTCTGAGGGAGGAGTGGAGAAGGAGACTCAGTGGGTAAAAGGTCAATAAATTATACAAATGCAGCTTTGGAGAAAATAACTCAAGAGTAAATGGAGACTTTTAGAGACTGCAGGGGGAAAAAAACCTCGTTGTTGCCTGGAAACCATTTCACTGGGACATTGTCTGTCTCTTGTTATGTTTGATGGGCTACTGAGCAGTTTGCTGTGCCACAATAGGCACAGACACCATCTGGATACTTGGAGTGAACAAGCTGCCAAACCTTCGCTCACTGCTGTTTGGGTTACAAAGTTATTAATTCCAAACATTTGACATCTGTTGAGGGCAGCAATGAACATGTTGAAGTCAATTTGGTAACCTAACAAAAAGAGTAGACAGGTTTAACTTTAACCTTTAAAAAGCTAGAAGAACATATTTATTGCTGCAGGGTATGATTGAGTTTAGTGGGGAGTCTTCTGGTTTGTCACCATCGGGAGTCTCACCAACATGTGATGGAGAAAATAAATATGTTACAGGTAAA
>NW_005187556.1:359498-361303 GCF_000239375.1 Pundamilia nyererei
AAGCCACCCTGTTTGATGGCATCCTTAACGACGTCCATTACTCTACATGTGTCCTCTCGGGGTACTCCAGCTTCCTCCCACAGTCCAAAGACATAAGTGGGGCTAGGTGGTTATTAGATTGTAAATTAACCGTAGGTGTGAATAATTGTCTGTCTCTCTGTGACAGCTGTATCCCACTTCTCACCCTGGACAGGTGGGACAGGAAAAAACCCGCTGTGACACTAAACTGGACAACCAGAAGAAAAAATAGGGATCTGTTTTATGTCCAACAGGGATATCTCTAATATATCCCACCTGTCTGCTGCATGAAGTGGGGGAACTGAGGGGATGCAAACATCCCAGCAGAAAATTATTATTTTAAACTGTAAAACATACAAAACACCTTTATTATAGTTTAAAAATAAAAAAGGGAAGCTGAGCATAACAGCTCCAGTTTAAAGACAGATAAAAGGCTCAAAAAGCACCATTAAAAGCTGAAATCTGTTTAACAAATGATGTAAACTCTTTTTTTAAACCAACAAATCTAAAAGCAACACATATTTTGGCTTCATGTATTAACAGTTGTGTTAAACGACTCACTCCGTCAGCAGTTCCACGACTAAAACCTGCACCGCCTTTTCAATTTCAATTTGAAGTAAATATTATTTATAACAATTTCTCCAGTCATCTATTATTATTATTATAGATGTTTTTCATTTCATTTCACATTTAGCTCGACGGTGTTTGTTGCTGTGCGTTCACCTCTTTGTTTTCTGAAGACTCCTGAATAAATCCTCCCAAGTGGGATAATTAAACTTTTATTGGAATGTGCCTGTGAGATGCAGAAATGGAGCTACCATTTTGAACTGTGCGTTAAACTGAAGTTCTTACTTCGCATTTCCCAAAATTGCAGCTTTTGTACTGTCTATGATCAGTGCAAAGACCAGCTTCAGTCCTAATTCAGCCTCCCAAATAAATATGACATGAACAATTCAAAGTGTGACCATCTTTGTGAGTGTTATAAGAGTAAGAAGCTCAGTCCCTGCGTGATGTCTTTAACTTGTTTAAACTGCTTTATTGCTAAAAACGGCTCAGAGGGCCGTTCCTCCTGACCCCTGTGTGTTTGGATTAGCATTAATGCTGCCACTGCTGTTTACACGTTGTGTAACATCACATTGTTCCTTATGATTTGATTAATTCTGATGGGTCCCCCTTTTCATACTTCACAAGCACCAATAAGACGTGTTTGTGTCCTCTGGGCAGTAATCTGCTCAGCAGATATGAGAACCTGGTGAGCCTCATACACCATCTGGGATGTGACTAAATACTTAGTCATATCAGAGGAGATTTTTTTTTCAAGGAGAGGAAGGGGAGACATAGCGAAGAATAAATCCCATTACATCATCCTAGTGAGCAAAACTTGTCTGAAAGAATCAATATTACTGTGACAGGAGCCATAAGGCTTTCATTCCCCAGCCTCGCCTCCATGCCGCACAACTCCACGGGTGTAACCGAGCTAATTGTAATTGTCTTCTGCAATCTGATTTCTGTCTAGATAAAATTGACCTTTAACCCTGTGCTGAACTTGAACAGAAACTTGGGCAACAGCGAAAGCATCACCCTCCGAATACACGATGTGTTAAAATGTTTGGACGTGTGCTGCTTTGCTTTACCCAGACCGCCATTACAAATAAGAATAACATTATTACAATAATAACAGACAAAAAAGGTGAAGAAATTGTTCATCCTTTTTTAATATTCGGCGTACGGTAATATATTCCTCCTCTGAAGCAGCTGTAAGGGTGAGAAATTTATACACAGTCATG